>NC_083584.1:12490983-12778483 GCF_027579695.1 Neoarius graeffei
TCTCCTTTGACAAGGTGTTTCCTCTCACAGACCCTGCTCTCACTGGATGCTTGTAAACTCTGTTTGTGAGACTGTTGTATGTGAAAACTTCAGGACATCAGCAGCTTCTAAAATACTCAAACCAACCAGCCTTGAAAAAATGATTTGATGGTTTTCTATCTTGATCTTGACTCAGTCTTGCTTTCATTTGGACACAATCTTGACTTGGCCTCAACCGCCTTAAGACTTGCTCTTGACTTAATCTTGGCCAGTCCTGGGCTTGGATTTGACAATGGTCTTGACGAGAGCACTATATTACAATATAGAACTTGTAGCTTAAACTAATCAGTTCATGTTAATGCAACTGAACAGCTGATTTGGCCAGGAATGTCAAAATGCAATGTCCGGCTAGTTAATTATTTATTTTTGTAAATGCATTTTAAAACCAGCCAATTGCCCTCAAGTCTGGTAGCATACAGTGTGTATGTAATTATATACACCGATCATACAGGGTGTCCATAAAGTCTCTTTACAATTTTAAAAAAATATTACAAAGGCAGTTGTTGAGATATTGTAACTAGATTTATTTTATTTTAATCAGTGTTGATTAAAGTTGTTATTCACATTACAATTTTGTGTTTCAGATACTGTGTTGATGGAAACCGAACCCCTATAAAATGGCTACTCCTCAAGAAAAGGCACAATGTGTATCCTGGTTTGAGTACCGTCTTGATGTGCTTCGTGCAACTAATGGTGCCCATATAGAGGTCTATTAACTGCAGTTGAAAAAAATTTAATAAACATTGATTAAAATAAAATAAATCTAGTTACAATATCTCAACAACTGCCTTTGTAATAATTTTTTTAAATTGTAAAGAGACTTTATGGACACCCTGTATATAACATGAAACCCACTGACAGGTGAAGTGAATAACATTGATTATCTCATTACAGTGGTACCTATCGAAGTGTCAAAGGCTGGGATATATTCGGCAGCAAGAGAACAGTCAGTTCTTGAAGTTGATGTGTTGGAAGCAGGAAAAATGGGCAAGCATAAGGAGCGACTTTGACAAGGGCCACATTGTAATTGCTAGATGATTGGGTTTGAGCATCTCCAAAATGGCACATCTTGTGGGGTGTTCCCGGTATGCAGTGGTTAGTACCTACTAAACGTGGTCCAAGGATCCAAAGGACAACCGGTGAACCGGCGACAGGGTCATGGGCGTCGAAGGCTCACTGATTCACATGGAGCACGAAGCCTAGCCCATATGGTCCAATCCAGAAGAACAGAAGAGCTACTGTAGCAGAAACTGCTGAAAAAGTTAATGCTGGCTAAAACAGAAAGGTGTCAGCATTAACCTTTTCAGCAGTTTGTGCTGCAGGAGCTCTTCTGTGGGATTGGACCATATGGGCTAGCTTTCATGTCCCATATGAATCAACGAGTCGTCGACACCCATGACCCTGTCGCCGGTTCACCGATCATCGTTCCTTGGACAGCCATGGCCTAAATGTTCAAGAAGCAGCTTTGAGACTGCCAGTTCAATTCCCCAACTGGCAAGAAAAATGTGACGGGAGTTGAGTGAATGAACAGCACTTTCTCCTCCCTCTGTATCATGGCTGACGTGCCCTCAAGCTAGGCTTCTTCTTCTTCTTCTATTATTTCAAAATTGAAATGAGCAGATGTCTAGAACTAGTTTTCATAATCATATGTTGTTTATCGTAAATGTGTAATAGGGAATCTCATCTCATCTCATTATCTCTAGCCGCTTTATCCTTCTACAGGGTCGCAGGCAAGCTGGACCCTATCCCAGCTGACTACGGGCGAAAGGCGGGGTACACCCTGGACAAGTCACCAGGTCATTACAGGGCTGACACATAGACACAGACAACCATTCACACTCACGGTCAATTTAGAGTCACCAGTTAACCTAAACTGCATGTCTTTGGGCTGTGGGGGAAACCGGAGCACCCGGAGGAAACCCACGCGGACACGGGGAGAACATGCAAACTCCACACAGAAAGGCCCTCGCCGGCCCCGGGGCTCGAACCCAGGACCTTCTTGCTGTGAGGCGACAGTGCTAACCACTACACCACCGTGTCGCCGTAATAGGGAATCATGAAAAGAAAAGTGACACTGATTGTGAAAAAGTGACTGTATTCAAGATCCTGTATTTTCACTTGATATGATGTCTTTTTTTTGTAGTATAAACATACTGGGTGATTAAGTAATTGGATAAATCTACAGCATGTGCATAATGAACTAGTTGATCAGGATATCTCAGTGTTTCCAAACTGGAGAAAAGCTAAACCTTTTGAAACTACCGAGGTCCGAACCACAGCGAACTCGTCTCTTTCTCATTCATCAGTGAAAAGCGAGCACAGCTGGACACATTTTATTTCACACTGACCTGGTAGAGTGCGAGGTGCTGATATGAGTGTATCAGGTACCGCAGTGCTGTTGTTATGGTTTTTAAACATTTCAACGTCACCAACCAGAATTCTCCAGAAACTGACAATTAACACACACTGTGTATGGAGTTTAAAAAAAAAAAAGGTTAGTTTCTGGTAATCAACAAGGTTGAAGTGCTCCTAGAAACACTGCTGATCCACTCCCACACACACAAAACCGTGTGCTGGCAATGAAACACCATGTGCTCCGTTTCCACTCATGAGGAGGATAGATGCGTCTGACAGATGGGCTACAGTCAGTAGCGTGAGTGCGACAGTGTGCTGTATAAGAATTTATATAGAATAATCGATACAGGATACGGGGCTCATAGTACATCGAGATCACATTACTAAGATCTGAGGACAATTATAAGCTAAAAAAGGAGAGGAGCATGCGTCCTTCATCAGATTCTCACATCAGACTCTGACACACACATACACGCATACTGTGTATATATACACACCATAAACAACACTGGATGGCACAGGGTCACAGCCGGTAGCATTGCTGCGTCAAAGCTTCAGATTACTCTGCGTTTTCCCAGTGTCTCTGGGTTTCCTCTGGGTTCTCCAGTTTCCTCCAACTGTCCAAAAACATTTCGATTGCTTCCTCTAAATTGCCCCGTGGTGTGAACGAGTATTATTAAATGTGTGTGTATATGGTGCCGTGTGATAGATCAGTGTCTCATCCGGGATGTATTCGCCTCTTCTGCCCAGCGTTCTTGGGGTTTTCTCTGGAGTCATCGCAACCCTGATGAGTATAAAAGGTCAGGGTCATGGGTGTCGAAGGCTCATTGATTTGCATGCGGCACGAAGGCTCGCCCATATGGTCCAATTCTCCAGAAGAGCTACTGGAGCACAAACTGCTGAAAAAGTTAATGCTGGCTGAAACAGAAAGGTGTCAGGATTAACTTTTTCAGCAGTTTGTGCTACAGGAGCTCTTCTGTGGGATTGGACCATATGGGCTAGCCTTCGTGCCCCATGTGAATCAATGTGCCTTCGAGGCCCATGACCCTATCACCAGTTGTCCTTTGGATCCTCGGACCACTTTTGGTAGGTACTAATCACTTGTGGGGAACACCCCGCAAGATATAACATTTTGGAGATGTTCAGACCCAGTCATCTCGCCATCACAATTTGGCCCTTGTCAAAGTCACTCAGATCCTCACACTTGCCCATTTTTCCTGCTTCCAACACATCAACTTCGAGATCTAACTGTTCTCTTGCTGCCTGATATATCCCACCCCTTGACAGGTGCCACTGTAATGAGATAATCAATGTTATTCACTTCTTCACCTGTGAGTGGTTTTCATTTTATAACTGATCGGTGTATATTATTGTACTTATCTGTGACGAATCTCAGTCATCCAGGTACATAGTAATCTGTGGTTGGTTGAAGAGAGCAACTGGACTTGCTTGAAGATTCTTGAAAAACGTTTCGCCTCTCATCCTAAAGGCTTCCTCAGTTCTGTCTGACTAATAGGGAGTATCCAGTATTTATCCTCTCATGGATCATCATAGAATCCGAATCAGAATGCTGATGGCTGCATTGTAGGTGGCTGATAAAAGATGTCTTAGACCCCCACCTCTGTTCAATGATGGTCGTTCCAGGTTGACAAAAATGAACGATCCTCTCTGGCTAAGATGTCTGCCAGTTTTCTGGAAGTCCTCTCATACTCCCGCACCAGTCGGGTATTGTACTTGTTATTAGCTTGCCCAGCCAAAAGGCTGATGAGCTTATGCCATCATGTGTTGTCCATCATGTGGGGAAGCCATGATCTAATGGTTAGACAAGCAACTTTGGGACTAAAAGGTTGCTGGTTCAATTCCCTGGACCAATAGGAATGGCTGAAGTGCCCTTGAGCAAGGCACCTAACCCGTAGTTGCTTTCCAGGCTGCTCTGGGTATATTGTACATCACTCTGGATAAGAGTGTCTGCTAAATGCCATTAATGTAATGTCCATCATCCACATTTCATGAAAATCGCTTCTTCACCTTTTTTTTTTATTAATTTTGGCAAGAAGGTAGGTCTGCCTGGGGCGCATATAGCTAATCTCATCTCATTATCTGTAGCCGCTTTATCCTTCTACAGGGTCGCAGGCAAGCTGGAGCCTATCCCAGCTGACTACGGGCGAAAGGCGGGGTACACCCTGGACAAGTCGCCAGGTCATCACAGGGCTGACACATAGACACAGACAACCATTCACACTCACATTCACACCTACGGTCAATTTAGAGTCACCAGTTAACCTAACCTGCATGTCTTTGGACTGTGGGGGAAACCAGAGCACCCGGAGGAAACCCACGCGGACATGGGGAGAACATGCAAACTCCGCACAGAAAGGCCCTCGCCGGCCCCGGGGCTCGAACCCAGGACCTTCTTGCTGTGAGGCGACAGCGCTAACCACTACACCACCGTGCCGCCCCGCGCATATAGCTTCTACACAAATTTGCATAATTGCAATTAATAATGAAGATATGGAGTAATTAATCATCCCATAACAAGCAGTTTCCATACAAATTGCTTCTTCTCCATCAATTCTTCACTGATTTTAATTCTTTCTGGCATGAAGGTAGGGGTACCTAGGGTGCATATAACTTCTACGCAGATTTGCTTCATTGCAATTATTAATGAGTTATGGACTAATTAAGCCTGAATGAGCAGTTCAACAAAAATCGCTTCTTCTCGGTCAATTCTTCGCCATTTTGGATTCTTTCTGGCAAATAGGTCGGTATTCCTAGGGTGGATATTGCTTCTATATATAGCTTGTATATAGTGTATATAGCTCGCAACATTTATTGCGCAAGGAAGGTGGCCCACTTTAGATCGTTCCTTCTGGACTAGACGGAGCCGGAGTGAGCTACACCATCAGTGATGGTCTCATTGTAATACGTTATCATTTCTGTAGGAGCAGGGATTTAAAGTAGAACTGAAGGCAATTTTTTTATTATCAAAATTCTATTTATCCCATTTTATTAAATATCGGAATGCATTTTTGATCGCTATTTTGTCGCTGCTATAGCAAGTTATGAGTGTTTGAAATATGCTCTGTAATATATCAGTCCATATGTCAAAGCAATGGCCGTAAACGAGATTCGTTGAGACCTGTGCGAGACATCGTAGGACGGAAGTAAAACGTACAGCGGAAATCAAAGTGACCAACATCTGCCAATGTTGTCAAAAGACGCGCGCACCCTCTTTCAAATGCTGATGTAATCAAGTCGGAAGTTTTGTTTGTTTTGATAGCAATCAGGAAAGTTTGAAAAAAGTAGGCAGTAATCGTCATTTAAACTCGTTTTTGTGCAATACTTCATTTGGAAAACAGTTTTCAAAATGGCGGCACTGACACCTGGCTGACACGTCACGTTTCGAAGTCTCGCACAAGTCTCGTGAAGATCGTGCGGATAAGCGACGCCTGCCGTGGACCAAACGAACTGAATTCAACACGGCTAAAAACCGAATAGGCTGATAAGTATAATATTTAATTGCAGTTAGTTGCCAATACGAGTCGTGATGTAAGGTTACTAAAACTGAAAACGTAATTGAATAAGAGGTTAATTAAGAAATAAAGCAAGTTTAAAAATGACTTCAGTTCTCCTTTAATCTAAAGCTAATTATAACAGCAGGTGTAAAAGCATGCTATTTAACAACGAAATGTTTAGTCATCTCATTATCTCTAGCCGCTTTATCCTTCTACAGGGTCGCAGGCAAGCTGGAGCCTATCCCAGCTGACTACGGGCGAAAGGCGGGGTACACCCTGGACAAGTCGCCAGGTCATCACAGGGCTGACACATAGACACAGACAACCATTCACACTCACACCTACGGTCAATTTAGAGTCACCAGTTAACCTAACCTGCATGTCTTTGGACTGTGGGGGAAACCGGAGCACCCAGAGGAAACCCACGCGGACACAGGGAGAACATGCAAACTCCACACAGAAAGGCCCTCGCCGGCCCCGGGGCTCGAACCCGGACCTTCTTGCTGTGAGGCGACAGCGCTAACCACTACACCACCGTGCCGCCCATGTTTAGTCATTTATATAATAAAAGTATCTTGAAAGACACATTTATTTGATATTTATGGAAGGAGTCTCCAGTATCAGTTTTCCTGCACAGGAAAATCTTCCAGAGATTGGAGCCCATGCTTTGTGCTTTCTTTCTCTGTGACATGAAAAGCTGTGTGTTTTGTCTTATCCACTTCAAAATAAAAAGATCGACTGTTTACAGCTGCTACAACAGGATAACAGGAGCTGACTTAATTTGTTCCGCGACATTTAATCTACCTGTAGCTACAGGTTGATCAGTTTAAAAAGTGATCCGTCATTCTTTAATTACTAAAAATGCAAATGTTGTCGTGTAAGACCAGTAAGACAAGCACTTCAGTAGAAGCTGTTAGAGAAACAATCAACTTTAGGGAGATGATAGCACAGTCCTGTCATGATTCATTCCTTACATAATGTGTTTGAGTGTTACTCTTTAGCAAAGAGGCTCTTTTTAATCATAAATGCAGACCGTTTTTTAGCATCACCAAGCAAAGTTCACTGTCCCGGAAGATGAAGTTGTATTAACAGTCATCATACCTTATTTCATTCCTGGAAACATGCTACCCTGTCCAGTGAACTCTGTCCATGCAGAACGAACACAGTGTTTGCACACGCATGCCAGTCCCACAGGAAGTGTGTGTGTGTGTGTGTGTGTGTGTGTGTGTGTATGTGTGTACTACTGAATGTGTTATACAGGCTAAACAGCAGGCATGTGCAACTGCTTATGACATAAACACTGAAATACAGAAGCCATGGGTTCCTGTCTTTATGTGCTAAAACTATTACTTTACTGTTAAAAAATTAACACGCAGCCTCCAAGAGAGATGTGTAGAAGACCGTATGCCTTCCACATGCTGTTCTACAGCTTTCTATATCCTGTGGGTGCAAAAAAAAAAACAAAGTGAGGAAAAATATAGGCAGTTCAGTGAAAGTTCAAAGCATATTTTCTTCCAAAGTTCACCCTTTACTTGCGAACTTTGTCCCACGGCGAGGTTCAGTGGCCCCTCATGCCGATAAGCCAGTGCAAGTCAATACAAGACACCGAGATTTTAGTTTTACTTAAAACAGCTGCCTCCTCACATGAGGTAAACTGCTGAGGCCATATTTCTCAAACGCATGACCAGATTGTCTTCCTGTCCCCATCATTCGGTGTGAGGATACCGAGTTCTGCCTGTGTTAGGTGACGCATGTCTCTAATCATATGTGGGGTATTGGACCTTCAGTGGAATTGCAGATGTGGTCTAAATAGAACAGGATTGGAAAATTCATCAAATTTTCAACCCGACATCTCAAAATCACAGTATCTACTGGAAGATTTTGGATTAACTTTGCTTCATGGTATTCCTTAAAACATTCATTATACCGGTAGTATTGTTTTCTTCCTATTGTCCTGTTAGGGCGGCACGGTAGTGTAGTGGTTAGCATTGTCGCCTCACAGCAAGAAGGTTCTGGGTTCGAGCCCAGTGGCCGACGGGGGCCTTTCTGTGTGGAGTTTGCATGTTTTCCTCGTGTCTGCGTGGGTTTCCTCCAGGTGCTCTGGTTTCCTCCACAGTCCAAAGACATGCTTAGGTTAATTGGTGGCTCTAAATTGACCGTAGTTGTGAAAGTGAGTGTGAATGGGTGTCTATGTGCCAGCCTTGTGATGACCTGGCGACTTGTCCAGGGTGTACCCCGCCTTTCGCCCGTAGTCAGCTGGGATAGGCTCCAGCTTGCCTGCAACCCTGTACAGGATAAGCGGCTACAGATAATGGATGGATGGATAAGATAAATTTGGAAGACATAACACCTCACAATGTGCTATTGCAGGAAAATGAGACCGTCAGTGACGGCGTAGCTCACTCTGGCCCCATCTAGTCCAGAAGGAACGATCTAAAGTGGGCCACCTTCCTTGGGCAATAAATGTTGCAAGCTATATACACTATATACAAGCTATATATAGAAGCGATATCCACCCTAGGAATACCGACCTATTTGCCAGAAAGAATCCAAAATGGCAAGGAATTGACCAAGAAGAAGCGATTTTTGTTGAACTGCTCATTAAGGCTTAATTACTCCATAACTTCATTAACAATTGTAATGAAGCAAATCTGGGTAGAAGTTATACTGTATGCACCCTAGATACCCCTACCTTCATGTCAGAAAGAATCAAAATCGGTGAAGAATTGAGGAAGAAGAAGCAATTTGTATGGAAACTGCTCGTTAGGGGATGATTAATTACTCCATATCTTCATTATTAATTGCAATTATGCAAATGTGTGTAGGAGCTATATGCACCCCAGGCAGACCTACCTTCTTGCCAAAAAGAATAAAAATCAGTGAAGAATTGAGAGAAGAAGCGATTTTTGTGATATGTGGACGACGCCAGACGGACGCCAGATGGTAGACAACACATGATGGCATAAACTCATCACGTGTCGGATGAATGAGCTAATAATCAACACTCAATAACTAAATAGTTACTTTTTTCCGTTGCAAAGGTGATTATTTTCCTATAAATGCATATCCCAAAGTGTTTTATTCCTCTTATACAGTCCTGTGTAAAAGTCTTAAGCAGCCTATTTTTTTTGTCAAACTTTTTTATAGATTTCTATTTTATGACTTCTACATTCTTGAATCAAAACATTACAAAAACATTTTAGAGTTCCAAGCGTTCGTTTTCCAGCACAAAATTAAATGTTATAGAAAAAAAAAGTCTGTATCTGAGCAGCATATTCCATAAGAGAGCACTTTTCAGATTAAAAAAGAAAACATAATGAAGGCTATTGGGTTTTGGTGCAAAATGAAGACGCAAGTGTGACAGTCAAAGTGTCCAGAAGAACTGGGGCTGGTTCTGGAAGATGCTCAGTAAAACCTACAGATCATTTCCGCATAAAACTGCACTCACTGGACCTGAGGACCGTGAGTTGGCCTAGTGGTTAGCGTGTCCGCCTCTCAACCAGATCTCGAGTTCTACTTGTGGTTGGGTTGTACCAAATACCATCATAAAAATGGTATCTACTACCGCCTGGCAAAGCCTGCTGCAATACAGATGTGAATGGGGAAGTCAAACTTTTGCGGTTACCAGAGGACCAGCCCCCCACTGTAACCCTAGCTGTATAGGTGAGAGGCCAAGGGCTATCGAAATGGAGATTGGCGCTGCACCCATACGCCTTAAAGAGTTGGTTAGTACTGGGATAGGAGACTTCCTGGGAAGGCCAGATTCTGCTGTGAGAGGGACTTTGACATTGTACCTGAGACTACAAATTTTTTTTTAAAGCGAAGAGTTGTCTTACACCACATATTGACTTTGTTTCATTTATTATGGCTTACTGCTTACTCATCTCATTATCTGTAGCCGCTTTATCCTTCTACAGGGTCGCAGGCAAGCTGGAGCCTATCCCAGCTGACTACGGGCGAAAGGCGGGGTACACCCTGGACAAGTCGCCAGGTCATCACAGGGCTGACACATAGACACAGACAACCATTCACACCTACGATCAATTTAGAGTCACCAGTTAACCTAACCTGCATGTCTTTGGACTGTGGGGGAAACCGGAGCACCCGGAGGAAACCCACGCGGACACGGGGAGAACATGCAAACTCCGCACAGAAAGGCCCTCGCCGGCCACGGGGCTCGAACCCAGGACCTTCTTGCTGTGAGGCGACAGCGCTAACCACTACACCACCGTGCCGCCCTGGCTTACTGCTTACAGTATTTTTTCTAATGTTGAAACATTTAATTTCATTATTTTTAAGCCATTTTTGGTCTAGAGCATTTCTTTACATGTGCCCAAGACTTTTATACAGTACTGTATGTAGCCACCGATTATTTTTTTTAATGAATCGAAGAATGACACTTCATACTTATCCATCTACAGATATCTCATCTCATCTCATTATCTGTAGCCGCTTTATCCTTCTACAGGGTCGCAGGCAAGCTGGAGCCTATCCCAGCTGACTACAGGCGAAAGGCGGGGTACACCCTGGACAAGTCGCCAGGTCATCACAGGGCTGACACATAGACACAGACAACCATTCACACTCACATTCACACCTACGGTCAATTTAGAGTCACCAGTTAACCTAACCTGCATGTCTTTGGACTGTGGGGGAAACCGGAGCACCCAGAGGAAACCCACGCGGACACGGGGAGAACATGCAAACTCCACACAGAAGGGCCCTCGCCGGCCCCGGGGCTCGAACCCAGGACCTTCTTGCTGTGAGGCGACAGCGCTAACCACTACACCACCGTGCCGCCCCAGCTACAGATATATATATATATATATATATATATATATAAAATGGTTTAGAACATCTGTGAAACAAGTTAGTTCCTGTTCTCACTTACAACCCCGATTCCAAAAAAGTTGGGACAAAGTACAAATTGTAAAAAAAACTGAATGCAATGATGTGGAAGTTTCAAAATTCCATATTTTATTCAGAATAGAACAGAGATGACATATCAAATGTTTAAACTGAGAAAATGTATCATGTGAAGAGAAAAATTAGGTGATTTTAAATTTCATGACAACAACACATCTCAAAAAAGTTGGGACAAGGCCATGTTTCCCACTGTGAGACATCCCCTTTTCTCTTTACAACAGTCTGTAAACGTCTGGGGACTGAGGAGACAAGTTGCTCAAGTTTAGGGATAGGAATGTTAACCCATTCTTGTCTAATGTAGGATTCTAGTTGCTCAACTGTCTTAGGTCTTTTTTGTCGTATCTTCTGTTTTATGATGCGCCAAATGTTTTCTATGGGTGAAAGATCTGGACTGCAGGCTGGCCAGTTCAGTACCCGGACCCTTCTTCTATGCAGCCATGATGCTGTAATTGATGCAGTATGTGGTTTGGCATTGTCATGTTGGAAAATGCAAAGTCTTCCCTGAAAGAGACGTCATCTGGATGGGAGCATATGTTGCTGTAGAACCTGGATATACCTTTCAGCATTGATGGTGTCTTTCCAGATGTGTAAGCTGCCCATGCCACACGCACTAATGCAACCCCATACCATCAGAGATGCAGGCTTCTGAACTGAGCACTGATAACAACTTGGGTCGTCCTTCTCCTCTTTAGTCCGAATGACATGCCGTCCCTGATTTCCATAAAGAACTTCAAATTTTGATTCATCTGACCACAGAACAGTTTTCCACTTTGCCACAGTCCATTTTAAATGAGCCTTGGCCCAGAGAAGACGTCTGCGCTTCTGGATCATGTTTAGATACGGCTTCTTCTTTGAACTATAGAGTTTTACCTGGCAATGGCAGATGGCACGGTGAATTGTGTTCACAGATAATGTTCTCTGGAAATATTCCTGAGCCCATTTTGTGATTTCCGATACAGAAGCATGCCTGTATGTGATGCAGTGCCGTCTAAGGGCCCGAAGATCACGGGCACCCAGTATGGTTTTCCGGCCTTGACCCTTACGCACAGAGATTCTTCCAGATTCTCTGAATCTTTTGATGATATTATGCATTGTAGATGATGATGATATGTTCAAACTCTTTGCAATTTTACACTGTCAAACTCCTTTCTGATATTGCGCCACTATTTGTCGGCGCAGAATTAGGGGGATTGGTGATCCTCTTCCCATCTTTACTTCTGAGAGCCGCTGCCACTCCAAAATGCTCTTTTTATACCCAGTCATGTTAATGACCTATTGCCAATTGACCTAATGAGTTGCAATTTGGTCCTCCAGCTGTTCCTTTTTTGTCCCTTTAACTTTTCCAGCCTCTTATTGCCCCTGTCCCAACTTTTTTGAGATGTGTTGCTGTCATGAAATTTCAAATGAGCCAATATTTGGCATGAAATTTCAAAATGTCTCACTTTCGACATTTGATATGTTGTCTATGTTCTATTGTGAATACAATATCAGTTTTTGAGATTTGTAAATTATTGCATTCCGTTTTTATTTACAATTTGTACTTTGTCCCAACTTTTTTGGAATCGGGGTTGTATGTTATAGCAGCTATTAACATTTTGTTCCCTCACCAGGCTTTCTTTTTTTCTTGATAATAATAATAATAGGCGGCATGGTGGTGTAGTGGTTAGCGCTGTCGCCTCACAGCAAGAAGGTCCTGGGTTCGAGCCTGTTCATACATCATGTTCAGGAACAAACTAACGTTAATGGCACTAAAATGCCTGGAGAGACGCCCCTAGGATTGTCCGCTTTGCTTATACGGACTTCTCGTGCAGTGGGAAAAAATACACTGCTGTGTGTTCCATATTTAGGAGAACTATCGAGGAGACGACGGGGACCAATCCTAGTTCTCAGTGAACAAAAAGAAGCACTGACCACTTTTTGTGGTATCCAGATCTACAAATTAACTTTATTCGAGGCCATTGACTGAAAATAAAGTAATCCCCATGGTAGAACTCCTCACCGATCCATCTGTCTTAACTCCTCGAATATAATCAAGTAAACTGTGGTCGGATGTGCACACACAAACACCGGCTGGTCATGCTTTGGGGAGCATGAAACTGGATGATTGATAATATCGATCGACCTCTTCCACTAATAAATGCTGAGAGGAACCCTTTGTAGATTTTGTGCCAAAGATCTCTTGATTAGAATCACTCGGAGGGAACTGGCAGTGTGAATTATGGACTGCCTTATACAATTTAGTTTAAGCAAATATTGCACAGGAGATTTCTGAATTCTTTCCGAGCCTGAAGCTGCTGTTCAGTGTGTATTACTGTGCAAAAGTTTTTGGGTTTTTTTGTACACATTTTTTGACAGATTCTGCTTTCTTTATTGAGTCAGTACAAAAACATTTTAGATTTTCATACATTAAAAAATGTTATAGTAAAAATGTTTGTACAGTATAATCAGTAAAGAAAGCAACATAATTAAATAATATTGGCTGGCATTGAGTGATATATCAGATATATTCCGTTGAGCTAGCATGATACTGAATGAGTCGAAGACGAGTAGCTGAATGGAATATATCTGATATGCCACGAAAAAAACAGCCAGCCAATCAAGCGAGTCAAAGAGTCCCATATATATGTTTGGGTACGTACGTTGGGGGAGTGCTTGTTAGAGAACACACTCTGTCTAGGCCATCGGCATGGTGAGGTAGGGTGGCCAGTTCCTTTCCTCGCCGCCTTACTTCCCCCAGTGTTTCCACCAGGTCCCCATTCACTGCTGGGTGGACAGGGAGCGAGTCCCAGATCCCCGTCGAGCCAAGGCTTGAACCGGGAACCATTCGCTTAACGGTCAAGCGCTCTAACCACTTGGCCACCTGCGCTCCGCCAGCCAATAGTATTATTATTATACATACACATTCCTTTCAGGTGTTCAACATGTCTTTCTCTTTCAAAATTGTCCGTATTTAACAAAGCAAACCTGGCGCCCATGCTTGTTTACAGATTGTCACAGTCGCTCACTAGCACGGAAGTTTTACATCTCACTCATTAGTTAGGACTTCATTGCCGGGACAGAAGGCCATGGCAGTGTATGTTTATGTCAGAAGGGACAGATGAATTAACCAATCAGCTTTTGATTTATAGTGGCAGGGACCAAAAATGTATCGCCCTCGGCCTTCTCGAAGGCCAACGCAAGCTTAACCGCGAGTCAGTGCAGCAGTGAAGTCACTTTCCAGCTGGTGTAGCATTCATCAGTAGTGTTAGCAAATGCTAATAAAGCGGTCAAGCCAGTGCTATCAAGAGTAAGTAGCACAGGCTAACGACCGAGAAACAAAAGGGGTGTTCACACGGCACATATTTGCATCGATGCTGCACCGATGTATTTTGTTGCGATATATCTTACACCGGGCAGCACGGTGGTGTAGTGGTTAGCACTGTCGCCTCACAGCAAGAAGGTCCTGGGTTCGAGCCCCGGGGCCGGCGAGGGCCTTTCTGTGTGGAGTTTGCATGTTCTCCCCGTGTCCGCGTGGGTTTCCTCCGGGTGCTCCGGTTTCTCCCACAGTCCAAAGACATGCAGGTTAGGTTAACTGGTGACTCTAAATTGCCCGTAGGTGTGAATGGTTGTCTGTGTCTATGTGTCAGCCCTGTGATGACCTGGTGACTTGTCCAGGGTGTACCCCGCCTTTCGCCCGTAGCCAGCTGGGATAGGCTCCAGCTTGCCTGCGACCCTGTAGAAGGATAAAGCAGCTAGAGATAATGAGATGAGATATCTTACACCGGTGTAAATTTTGTGGAGCGTTCACATGTCACAAACCACAAAGTATTGCTGCTGGTATACAAATCTCTAAATGGTACAGGGCCCAATTACCTCTCTGATATGTTGCAGCGGCCTAACCCAATCAGATCTACCAGATCGCAACAGAAAAATTTACTATTAAAACCAGTTGTTAAAACAAAGTGTGGTGAAGCAGCTTTTAGCTACTATGCAGTACAGCTATGGAACCAACTGCCAGAGGACATTAAAAATGCTCCTGCTGTTGGCAGTTTTAAATCTAGGTTAAAGACCAAGCTGTTTTCAGATGCTTTCTGTTAAATAATTAATATTTTTACATTTTTTATAATCTTTACTTTCTCTGCATGTTTTAAATTTACTTTAATTTTATTCTATTTTATTCCGCTGGTTTCTTTTTCTTTTTCTCCTTTTTTTCTTTTTGGCATTTTATTATTTTATTTCTACTATTGTTTAATTCTTATTATTTTCTTTTAATTCTTTTAATTAATTGTTTTAGAATAAAAATAAAATTATTTTATGTAATTTTATTTCTCTATTGTTTACTGTTTTTGCTTCTGTAAAGCACATTGAACTGCCATTGTGTATGAAATGTGCTATATAAATAAACTTGCCTTGCCTTGCCTTGCCTTGCTTACTAGAGAGAAGCGTGTTAGCACCGGTGCAGCCCCACTTGCGATCACACGGCAGTTTTTGCGACCGTGCTGTACAATAGTAATAATGCGGAAATTAAATATGCGCAGCATGCGTGAAAATGTACTTCCTTTTCCCAGTTGTCATGGCATCACCAAGCGCCAGGAAAACAATGTGGATGAAGACACCAGTGTTACCAGATACTGCTGATGTTTTCCAGCCCAAAATATGTTCAAATCCGCCAAAATGCACTTAAAACCGCCCAATCTGGCAACACTGGAAGACACGCAGTTCTGTTGTTGTTGATATTCGCCATTTTGGAAGCGCAAAATACCAGGATGCAAATTATGCAATGCCCGTATGTAATCAACTCTCCTCACGCGTAGCGAGTCTACCCCTGTAGCGTTCAGACGTCCCATTTTATATCGGTGCTGCCCCGCAAACTAGCATTTACTCCGGAGTAAATTTCTTAAACCACCTCCCGAGCAGGGTTAGATTTGCACCGGTTTAAGCAGCTTTCAGGGGCTACACCGCTATAACTTTGTACCGTGTGAACGCTCTAGCGGGGCAGCCCCGGTGCTACACCGGAGTAAAAGTTGCCGTGTGAACACCCCTTAAGATTTCTGTCCCTAGACTCTTCTTCCACGCTGCACGCTTGCTACAGTACTTTTCACTCAGACTTAAGTATTCACTTCCCTGTGTAATTTACTGAGTTACTTTTAAACTCAACATCGACAACTACACACAACGGCGCGACCTGGCAGCCTGCCGCTAATCCCTTACAAAATCCTTTGCCCTGTTGCTGTTTTGGTGTGTCTGGCTAAGTTTTGGCTGAGTCCCAGCTCTAAACGGTTTGCCAGTGCCAACTGGCATGCTTGTAGCAAACCGCAGAACCCAGAAGAAACCCATATGGATGCAGGGAGACAAAGTGAAATTACACAAATAATAACTGTCAACCCAAACTCAACTGAATCAAACCAAGCACCCTGGAGTAGAACTGTGTGGTGGTCGCTTCTGAATGGGCAATTAATATACACAGTGAGAAATCCTACCCAGCTGTAAACAAGCTTTCTGCTGCATTATTTAACAGGTTACTGAACCATGCTTGAGTGTGTCTAAATTATCAAGAGGTATAGCATATCTTGACCGCTAATCAGTCAAGGCTTTCAGCATGCGCCTGCCCTTGCTTCCTGTTTGCAAAGGAAATAATGTCAATATACAGCACGGCAATCTAAGCACAGCTCATACAGGCACGTTAAAGTCTGCAAGAATGAATGACAAAAACCACAAACAGCACAGATACTTGTATACAGATAATCCGTCAGGTTTGGAGTGTCATACAGTTTTAAGAACGTAGAACAACTGTAGAAATTTTCCAGAAGAGCATATTGATGTGAAGGAGAAAGAATGGCAAACAGAATTGTCATTATTTCAAGTGCTTTCTGATCTCTCAGGAGCTACACACCTGCACAATGGATGAATCAGATCACCACTATTATCAGTGTTATTAAAAGATTTACAAGAAATGATCTCCTCACACAGTCCTGGATGAAGTGAAAGCTATCTGAAGAGAGGGACGATTACCCAGCAGTGGTGCTTAATTGAAGGAGTTTGGATCTTTAAAGCGGAAGGCTCCAGGCAACCTGATCAATTTCAGGATGACCAGGACTGATGGCTTAATTGATCAGAGAAGCTTGTGAGACTGTTACAGAAGAATCACATGAATGTCCCATGTGTATAATCACATGGTTCATGTGAAATTTGTGCACATGGTTTTTAGACCATATTTTAGTTTACACTGACCAGTCACGGATTTTCTGCTGTTTGCTGTGGTTCAACAGTGGAACATGTGACACTGTTAGCATCATGTTAGTGAAGTAGGAACCATGGGCTCATCCATGGGTTCAAGTTGAACCTGATTTAACTTTCGGCACCTAATGGTCAATGCTAATCAATGTCAGTTTAGTGCATCTTAAGAACATTTCAGGTGTTCTGACCAGTTAATGAGGTAAGACTGCTTGTTATGGGGCAGGACATCCAAAATGACAAGAACATCATTTACAATGATGGACACCATGGACAAATTGATTATCACCATCTCAACTCACCTGGAGTTCTACAAATGAGCTTTTCTCTATTTTTTTTAACTTTCCTCACCCTCCAGTTCCAAAGCTACTAAGAACAAAACTCTACACTGTCAGAAATGGGGTACAGTTAGAGTCTATTTCTGTCCCCTAAGGTACAATCTACACTAATGCACCCCCTAGGGCTCATTATTGGACCTCAAGGCAACTATTGCCTCTTTTCCACCAAATCAGTTCCAGGGCTGGTTCGGGGCCAGTGCTGGTGCTGGTTCACAACTCGTTCAACTTGCGAGCCAGCTGAGAACCAGTTTGCTTTTCCATAGCTCGCGGTGCTAAGAGAAGCCACGTCATTACGTCGCTGTATACATCAGTTATGTCGCTGTATACGTCATTACGTCGCTGTATACATCAGTTATGTCACTACGTTTGGATAAACCTTAGTGCAAATATCGAAGCAAAAACAACATGGAAGAAGCAGCAGCAGCAACAACAACAATAATAATAATAATAATGGATGACTTCGCGTTTGTACAGCTGCTGCCTCTCGTCACTTAAAAATGGCACTCTTTCGCGGTCTTGTTATTGTTGTTGGTCTTAACAACTCCGCCACCCCCCGCTGACATAAGCGGTTCTTTCCTCTGGCCCAGCAGAGAGTTGGTGCTAGCTTGGAACCGGTTTTTCTGGCCCCAGAGCCAGTTCTTTGTCAGTGGAAACAGAAAACCCAGTTCCAAACTAAGCACTGGCCCCGAACCAGCCCTGGAACTGCTTTGGTGGAAAAGGGGCATATGTGTACCTTTTTAGGGACAAAAATGTACTTATATATTCCCAAGCAGTATATAAAGGGTACAAATAAGTACCTTAGAGGGTACTGCCCCAGTGACAAGCTGTTGTACCCCTAAAGGTACAATAATGTACTTTATTTTCTGAGAGTGAATTACTGGTTGTGTTGTAGTCAAGACCACCTAAACCAAGACCAAGTCATGACCAAGATCAGAGTGTATCAGGGCCAAGACAAGACCAAGACTTTGAGGGGTTGAGATCAAGACAAGACCAAGATCAAGAGAAGATCAAGACTTTGAGGGATTGAGATCAAGACAAGACCAAGGCCGAATCCCATTTCACCCCTTGGACCAACCCCTTGGCCCTTCCCCTCCATTTTGCGTGTTCACGTGAAGGGGTAGGGGTATCCCAATCCCAGTTAACGCGGAGGGGTAGGGGAAGGGGTAGGGCTTCTGTACCCCTCCAAACGGAGATTTTCCTGGAGCTGACTCCGAACGAAGGGGTTTGAGTGATTTCCCACAATGCCATGCGGATTTCAGCGAGATTTCATGCGGATTTCAGAAAGATGGCGGTTCCCGCGGCGAAAGATTAGGGGTAGAAATTAGAATTGGGATTGGGCCCAAGACTTTGAGGGGTTGAGGCCAAGTCAAGACCAAGGCAGGGCAAGAGCAAATCAAGACCAGGACCAAACCAGTCACTACGTTTACATGCACATAGAGAGAATCGAATTTCTGCCGTTGCTCGACTGAAATCAAAGTTCAAAATGCCATGTATACACCTTAATTCGGCTGAAATTGAACCGAACTTGATTTCTCGGAATCGAGCTACACGACCTAGTTTATGCGATTTCTGCCGAGCTACTTTGTGCATGTATACCCTATCGAGCTAGTTGTCGAGCTACTTCCGGAAGTGACGAGTGACGAGACCACAAGCGGGAAACACAACAGCCTCGGTCGGCATGACAACAGTAGTAGCGAGCAGCAGAATAGGTCAGGAGGAACAAACGAAGAAGAGAAAATGGCGATGTAGAGCTCTCTGAAGTGTGGGTGGAGCACAGAGGACGGCAGGACAAAGCTTCTGGTACTAATAGGCTTTTTATTGTCAGACTTTTCAGTTTAACAGCCTACTTTTATTCTTGACACACACACGCGCGCTGTGTTCTAGTCCCGGGATGAGCTCTCTTCCCTGGCTCCGCCCTCCTGTCACAGACCGGCGCTTGACCACGCCCCCACTGCCACAGGCAAGCAGAAACGTGCACTTCTGGAGCAATGAGGAGACAGACTTCATGCTCATTCAGCTTAAGGAGTTGAATATATTAAAATTCATGGACGGGAGAAAAACGCGCAATGGAGAACACGGAACTGATAACTTTGTTTACACTCTTGAATAGCTCTTCTTCATGACGACAACCGGAAGTGTACCAACACGATGGGGCGTGTAGCGCCACCTGTGGCTCGGGTGCACAATGCACCTCACACAATAGCCCGATTTCATTGTGTGCATGTAGGATTGGATTTCTCTGGCACCCTGCTGGGACCTTCAGCTCGATTACCGACAGCAGCTCGAGTTGGATGTGCATGTAAACGTAGTCAGTGTGTGCGAAGGGGGTGGGGGAGGGGTGACAGTCATTAACAGGAAGAAAAAATTCAAATTAGCAATGAGTCACGTTACTGGTTGCATTTGAAGCAGGAAATTTTACATCCAATCACAGTAACAATGTAAACAAATAAATCAGAAAATGCATTGGCAATTTAGTGAAATCCCTACAGTTGTGATCTTGACTGGTCTTGAAATAAAATCCAGAGTCCTCTATGTCTGAAACCGAGACAAAACTGAGTAAAAATGCAGACAATTCTGAGACAAGACATTCAAAAAGTGGTCTTGAGTACTACAACACTACTAACTGGTAACCATTTTTCCATTTTGTTAGTGTTGTTGCTGTTGTACACAATGTTTGTGCTTCACATCACTTGGGAAAGAGATAGAACTTCATTTGAGTCATAGACTTATTATAGTCTGGGCATTGCATTACGCTCTACTGCAACTGCATCATTTTTTCCATGTGATGCCCAGCTAATTGCATCCAAACTTCACTCTACTAAGTATTGACCTGGAAGACGAATATTTATACAACCAATTAATGTCTTCTGTTTTTTTTTTGTTCAATTACATTTTGTGTCACAATAAAAAATCCTAATCTTCCAATGTTAAAAATTCCAATGAAATCCATTTCAGTTCCATGCTGTAACACTAGAAAGTGTAGAAAATGGTGCTCATTGGGGCTGAACACGTGTGCACAACACAATAAGGGTTCATATTGTGGAATATGTTTGGATCTATAAAGGGAAAACTGAATCATTATTTGGGCTCAACCCTTTTTTATTCATTACTTGAGCAAGGATGTCCTTTGGACAGAGGCTATCTATTTTGATTTTTATAGCAGTACTACTGTCAAAAAGACTTTGAAAGCAATACATCAAACTTTCAGCTCAGTTGAAAGCAATATAAAAAATATTTATGGGACTAAATACAACCCCGATTCCAAAAAAGTTGGGAGAAAGTACAAATTGTAAATAGAAACGGAGTGCAATAATTTACAAATCTCAAAAACTGATATTGTATTCACAATAGAACATAGACAACATATCAAATGTCGAAAGTGAGACATTTTGAAATTTCATGCCAAATATTGGCTCATTTGAAATTTCATGATGGCAACACATCTCAAAAAAGTTGGGACAGGGGCAATAAGAGGCTGGAAAAGTTAAAGGTACAAAAAAGGAACAGCTGGAGGACCAAATTGCAACTCATTAGGTCAATTGGCAATAGGTCATTAACATGACTGGGTATAAAAAGAGTATCTTGGAGTGGCAGCGGCTCTCAGAAGTAAAGATGGGAAGAGGATCACCAATCCCCCTAATTCTGCGCCGACAAATAGTGGAGCAATATCAGAAAGGAGTTCGACAGTGTAAAATTGCAAAGAGTTTGAACATATCATCATCTACAGTGCATAATATCATCAAAAGATTCAGAGAATCTGGAAGAATCTCTGTGCGTAAGGGTCAAGGCCGGAAAACCATACTGGGTGCCCGTGATCTTCGGGCCCTTAGACGGCACTGCATCACATACAGGCATGCTTCTGTATCGGAAATCACAAAATGGGCTCAGGAATATTTCCAGAGAACATTATCTGTGAACACAATTCACCGTGTCATCCGCCATTGCCAGCTAAAACTCTATAGTTCAAAGAAGAAGCCGTATCTAAACATGATCCAGAAGCGCAGACGTCTTCTCTGGGCCAAGGCTCATTTAAAATGGACTGTGGCAAAGTGGAAAACTGTTCTGTGGTCAGATGAATCAAAATTTGAAGTTCTTTATGGAAATCAGGGATGCCGTGTCATTCGGACTAAAGAGGAGAAGGACGACCCAAGTTGTTATCAGCGCTCGGTTCAGAAGTCTGCATCTCTGATGGTATGGGGTTGCATTAGTGCGTGTGGCATGGGCAGCTTACACATCTGGAAAGACACCATCAATGCTGAAAGGTATATCCAGGTTCTAGAGCAACATATGCTCCCATCCAGACGACGTCTCTTTCAGGGAAGACCTTGCATTTTCCAACATGACAATGCCAAACCACATACTGCATCAATTACAGCATCATGGCTGCGTAGAAGAAGGGTCCGGGTACTGAACTGGCCAGGCTGCAGTCCAGATATTTCACCCATAGAAAACATTTGGCGCATCATAAAATGGAAGATACGACAAAAAAGACCAAAGACAGTTGAGCAACTAGAATCCTACATTAGACAAGAATGGGTTAACATTCCTATCCCTAAACTTGAGCAACTTGTCTCCTCAGTCCCCAGACGTTTACAGACTGTTGTAAAGAGAAAAGGGGATGTCTCACAGTGGTAAACATGGCCTTGTCCCAACTTTTTTGAGATGTGTTGTTGTCATGAAATTTAAAATCACCTAATTTTTCTCTTTAAATGATACATTTTCTCAGTTTAAACATTTGATACGTCATCTATGTTCTATTCTGAATAAAATATGGAATTTTGAAACTTGCACATCATTGCATTCTGTTTTTATTTACAATTTGTACTTTGTCCCAACTTTTTTGGAATCGGGGTTGTATTTTCCTACTAAATACCTTCCCATGGCGGGTGATCCTCTGGGGATAGTGACTAAAATCACTTTTTTTTTTTATTTTTAGTCTTCTAATTTTTACATTTTGATTTAGGTTCTTTTTTTTTTGGCCAGGCTCCCACCTGAACTGATAATCACATCATCAGTTTTTCTTTGGCTAGAGCAGTTGGGGGTTAAGTGACATGCTCAAGGGCAACTCAGCCAGTCCAGCTTGTTTAGGGAATCGAACTAGCAACCTTCTGGTCCCAAAGCTGTTTCTCTAACCATTAGGCTTTTTTGTTTTAAGATCAAAATATACTGAATGCAACCTTTTTAATGTTTATATGAATTTCTTTTTCTTTTCTTTTTTTATGCGTATTGAAGCTATTAATCCAATCATGTTGAATTTGATGTTAAAAAATAATTTTTTTTCTAAAAATAATTTTCCAGTATCCTCTTCATTTTTTATTGTACTTTCACTTTCCTTTTTGTACTTTCCACTTTTGCTTTTCCTTTTCCGTTTTTTTCTCTCTCTTTTTTCGGAAGAATGCCAAGACCGGAAGCTTTCTTTTTTCTCCTCCTTTTTTTCTCCTCCTGCGTAAAGACCACAAGCGGAGGCCATCCACATTGGATCTGCTTTAATATCAACAGATCTTTGATTAAGGTACGTGAATCCTTTCATCATGGCACACCTTCAGCCTGTTCAGTGTGCTGAGTGCAAGATGTTTAGTAATTTTTCCTCCGTTGCAAGTGATAACTTTACTTGTGATAAGTGCAGATTAGTTAGCTCTCTGACAGAGAAGATTATAGTGTTAGAAGCGTGTATCCAGGCTTTAGAGAAGGCCAGTGAGAATGAGAACAGTGTAGTTTCTGTAGGGGAAAGTCTGGATGCCCTAGGTGAAGTTAGTAATCCCCCAACTTCGGCATTAGAGCCCTTACAGCGGGGCGAATGGGTAACGGCTCGGCGGCATAAGCATAGAGCCAAAGCTATCACTGAGGCTTGCCCACGGGAGCACCACGCCTCTCCGTGTCACGTGTCAAACAGGTTTGCTCTCCTTAGTGATGCACCCACTGAGAAACCTGAAAGAGCTCTGGTTATAGGGGACTCTATTATACAGCATGTGAAATTAGCTCAGCCTTGAGGGGCACCAGCAGCTTTAGTCAGGTGTATACCGGGATCCAGGGTGCTGGACATAGAAGGTAATCTTAGGTTCTTAGGCAAGCACAGGTTCTCAAAGATAGTTATCCATGCAGGAGCTAATGATATATGCCTTCGTCAGTCTGAGGTTACTAAGAGTAACTTTGTAGAGGTGTTTAAATTGGCAAAGGTGATGTCCAATGCTGTAGTATGCTCTGGCCCCATCCCAATGCGGCGTGGCGACGTAGCTTACAGCAGGTTATGGTCGCTGAACTGCTGGCTGTCCAGGTGGTGCTCTGAAAACAGTGTGGGATGTATGGATGCTGTCAGTCCCCCACTCGCTTGCTCACTTGAGTTTGTTGATGGTGTAGTGGCTGCTGCTTTATGTCCCGGGGCTCCCTCATGCCTGTGTTACCTTCTGGCTCTCCCCTTTTAGTTATGCTGTTACAGTTAGTTGCTGGAGTCCCTGCTTGTACTCAGTGCAATATGTATACTGTTCCTACTTATTCAGGTGACACTGGGCATACCTAACAACCTGTGTTTTCTCTCTCTTCCCCCCCCAAAAAAAAATCTGTCCCTCTGAGTTACATGTCGGTCCTGGGATTGAGATGCTGACCTCTTCTGCTCCTCAGACCTGCCTGATCCATCCTGATGCCCTGTGTCTGGTTGGAGTCTCATCACATCGCTCCTGTGGAGGACGGCCCCATGTGGACAGTTGAAAGTCACACCTGGAGGACGCTCTGGACTCTTACAGTAATGCTTTTATGGCTGAGGACTACAGTTGACTTGCTAACTTTAGGACTGCAGTTGTCATGGACAGTTTTGCACTCAAGTTTCCATCAATGAAGAGTTTATAACATCAACGAAACTGACTTCATGTTAAAACTGTTAATGTTATAGTCATGCTGTCTGTTGTTGCCCAAATGAGGATGGGTTCCCTTTTGAGTCTGGTTCCTCTCGAGGTTTCTTCCTCATGTCGTCTGAGGGAGTTTTTCCTTGCCACCGTCGCCACAGGCTTGCTCATTGGGGATAGATTAGGGATAAAATTAGCTCATGTTTTAAGTCGTTCAAATTCTGTAAAGCGGTTTTGCGACAATGTTTATTGTTAAAAGTGCTCTAAAAATAAACTTGACTTAAAAACTAAATGTTCAGTACTCTTCCAATCTGACAGATTTTAACCTGAACAGAGAACTAGCACATTAAAAAATGCATTTCAATGACATCATTGTTGCACTGTTGATTCATAATCTACGCAGTCCTCATTCGGTCAGGTGACATTCCCTGCAAGGATTCAGATGAATGACATCCAGAAAGAAAATGTATTATCTGCCAAAGCTTTTGTGCTCAGAGTGATGGATTCCAGGCGACGACTCCTGAGCCACCCACTTCAGCACAGAACACACAGCTGATAATACATGTGTAGGAGGCATCACGTATCACATAACATCTGGATATAACAGCACAGAGTGTGGGGGGGGGGGGGGGGGAAGGGGGAGATTTAGCATAAAATTCTGCATACAGTTCTCCTAATACTGTATATGAAAACATTTTTTGAAAAGTGATACTCATTGAATGTGCTTTTTTATATTTACTGTAAAATGAGAAATATCTCAATTTCAAACTTCTCAATTCACAGTTTTTTGCTTTCAATATCGAAATATTTATTAATGCTCCAGATTACTTAATTGCTTCACATATTACAGAAGGAATAAAACACTTGGAGGTGTGCTGTTACAGAGAAACTATCAATGATAAGCTGGGGTGATGAAACAGATTTATGTTACCATACGAAAGTTGATTATTTTCCTATAACAGCATGTTGCAAAGTGTTTTATTTCTCTTATACCACATTGATCTTCCGATGCTTACATTTAACAGTTATTCCACGAAATCGAGTCGTACGTGAGCTGATATAAACCATGTGTGACGAGATTGAGTCGAATAACTGTTTTATTCTATCCTCATTCACTGGATTTCAAGAAACAGAGCATTTTTATTTTTATTTTTTGCAAATTCCATCAATAAAAACTTTACACAAAGTGTCCGACAAAATCATTTCCGCTTAGAATGTAAACAAACCGGCGAAATGACAGGAGCAATTTGTGAAAAATGTGATAATAATTATTGAAAAATAAAAAATATATATATTATGTTCTTCCCATCAAATACTTTTATTCCATATTTTGTTGCTTTTTTCTGTATTTTTTGGGGTTTTGTTTTCGAGTAGAGTTTTTATTTCATCCTCGGATGGTTCAACAACAGGCTCTGCCATTTTATTTTTCTCTACTCACAGTATATGAGCTGATATCCTAGTAGTAGAGTAGCCAATCAGAGTGCACGATTGCTCATATCCAGTGAATGTGGATAGAATAATTTGTTGTATTTACTTATTACAAGTAAGACTTTTTTAATCTCTTTATAGTTGCATTTAATGTTGTGAAACAAGTTCCTGTTATCACTTACATTACAGCAGCTATAACCAAACATCATCAATTAATAATAAGTGTTAATTTCTTTGAACGTATACTCATGTTGAAGTTCAAAACAACCTGAACATAAAGTGATGCCAAATACTTTTGCAACTCTAGGTTCTACTTACATTTATGGCATTTAGTCGACACTTAGACTTTCATCATTTCGCAGGTTGAAAGTCAAACACATTGAATTACACATAATGCTGGAACAAATGATTGAAATGTTGATGCAGACTAAATTAATTTAATACTACTCATGTTTATTTGAACCGAATGCAATTACAGTCAAAACTATTGATTCTGATGACAAAATCCAAACTGTTGGTTTGAAAATAAATCACAGGTTCAGTGTTACTTGCTGTCATGTGACGTCTTGCCTGTTGTCGATCAATTTGGTCAAACAAGACTTTGAACTGTTCTCGGTGAATGTCTAAAGTTATTAATCAGGAAAATCAAATTATTTTAATAATCTATTGATCTGTTGACAAAAGGCTGGGAATCATTCGCACAAGACACAAGCGTAGCAGCTCAATAACATAAGATTCAATTATATTAAACCTTGCTAAAGCTAAAGTTTTCAATTACATTACAGAGTATTAAAAGATGGACGATCATAACAGCGAACCAAGAAACACAACTCAAGGTTAAAAAAAAAATCCTAAATGTGTGTGTTGCTCTGGGAAAACACATTGGAAGTAGTTGTGACTAAATTCTGCAGTCAAAACAGTCAAAAATTTAAATATTGAGACCTGAAATTGCCAATAATAATAAGTTACATGTATATAGCGCCTTTCTCAAATGCAAGGTGTCAGTAATGGTGTTGAGCACGCCAGCTCTAAACAGACTTCAAACATGGCTTCTCAAAACTACAACACCCAAGAACCACAGCACCCTCTATCACCTGTGTATTAATTACACCTGTCACTCATTTTCCTGATTCATCAGCTCTGCTGCTTAAAGGGGAACTGAAAGCAAATGTTTTATTATCAAAATTCTCATCTCATTATCTCTAGCCGCTTTATCCTGTTCTACAAGGTCGCAGGCAAGCTGGAGTCTATCCCAGCTGACTACGGGCGAAAGGCGGGGTACACCCTGGACAAGTCGCCAGGTCATCACAGGGCCGACACATAGACACAGACAACCATTCACACTCACATTCACACCTACGGTCAATTAAGAGTCACCAGTTAACCTAACCTGCATGTCTTTGGACTGTGGGGGAAACCGGAGCACCCGGAGGAAACCCACGCGGACACGGGGAGAACATGCAAACTCCACACAGAAAGGCCCTCGCCGGCCACGGGGCTCAAACCCGGACCTTCTTGCTGTGAGGAGACAGCGCTAACCACTACACCACCGTGCCGCCCTACATATTCAGTAATATCAAATAATAAGCTGAGAGCTGAAGCCTTTTGAATATCCTTCATGTGCTTGTTCTTTACAAAAGATTCATTAGCGCTCCACTGGACTCTATCAACCAAAATCCTCCCCTTACACCTTTTGATAGAGTTTTCTATGACATTAAAATTTCTCCAAAACTTTTGGACATCACTCTTGGCTCACGTAAGATGTCCTTGTCTTTTCTTCCACTTCTTGCTTTAGGGCATGCTTGATTAGCTTGCCAGTCAGAATTGCAATCACACACACACACACACTCACTCTTGCTCTCTCTCTCATATATATATATATATATATATATATATATATATATATATATATATATATATATATATATATATATCCTTGGTACTGACCTCAGCCTTGTTCGGGAAATTTATATGCAAAGTACTCATGATCTTTCGCCCGTAGTCAGCTGGGATAGGCTCCAGCTTGCCTGCGACCCTGTAGAACAGGATAAAGCGGCTAGAGATAATGAGATGAGATGAGATGAGATGAACTACTCATGATTTAAAATAGCTAATAGCTTTTGCTAAAGTTGTGAGCCACACTACATGCTACCAAGAAAACGTAGTTAACTCCAATGAAGCTACTTTGTCAAACTGAGCAAAATCAACTGTGGCAGTTTCTTGTGTAGCTAATTCATTGTGCAAAATAAACTGTACATACTTTATAAAAAAAAAAATTAAAAAGTAAGATGCAGAGAGTCCTCACGGGTTCAGTTAGTTTCTGGAAATATCTAGCAAGCTAGTTAACGTTAATGGATATTAATGGGCACCTGTTAGGCTAAATCATACCTGAGGTTAGCTATCATAGCTCATCAAACTGTTTATTTAACTGTCTTATTATATCGTTGTAGCTGTGTATGTCGCCTCTGCATGCTTTACAGAAATAAGACTATTTTTGTTCAAGTGACCTAATTTTCAATAAAAAATAATAAAATTAAATCATTATCATCATAAAATTTGAAAATCTACCCAAAGAATAGATATAAATAAATTAAATATACAATCTGGATCTAAATTGAGTTTTTACATCCATGTAGTGTTTAATATTTAGTAATAATAATAATAATAATAATAATAGTGCTTCAACTGAACTAAACGGTAAGGCCCCGGTCACACCGCCCAAACTTTGCTGGAGCGTTCCTTGAACGGTAGGGAGGGGGGGCCGAATTTCAACAACGCTCGTCACCGCGCACAAAATGGGGAAAAAATCAAAAACACGGGCATTGGCTTAGCGGTGCACCGCTGAAGCCGGCGTTGCTTTAGCGTTGGTTTAGCGGTAGCGAGCGGTAGCGAGTGTTGGTTTAGCGGTGACACGAGCGTTGGTATAGTGGCGTTCTGCGCATGCGGGCTTTGGCTCGGCGGGGGTATAAAGTTGGTTTAGCGGCATACCGCTTGTGACTACGGAGCTGAACGGATCATTTTGATACAAGTTCTGATAGATTTTTGATAGAAGCTCCACCATCAGCTTATACAGTCCATGTTCAGGCCTTCTCAGTATCCACTGTCTGACCCACACAACTCTGTCTCTCCTTCTTCTCTCTCTTCTCCTTCTGTCAACAGCTTGTTGCAATCTGAGGAGGTTCTGATTCTGCTGCTGGACTAGTGCACCAATCATAGCAAGTCTCTCAGCATCCATAGTGATACAGTTTTACTGTAACTTTGAGCAAATTCGATATAGATGAGGTCTGAACTCAACGGCAGCTCGATTCCAAATGAGCTCCTGGTCCATTTCTCCCCGTATTTATAGCCAAATTCTGGTCCTGCTCCGACACCTCTATACCAACGCCAAACCAAAGTTCATCGCCGCCATGGATAGCTGCTTCAACGCCCGACACCATTCCAGCAACCCCGTGTCCGCTCGTAAAACGCTTACAACTGCTCCACCGAAGTTTGTGCAACGTTTAATCGCCGCCCGGGCAACGCTGGCGAAGCAGCGGTGGTCCAGCGTTCAAGATTTCTGCATTGGCCTAGCGGACCCAAGTGTCCACGAACTTGCGTCTAGCGGTGCCAAACTTTGACTGGGCGTTGGTGGAGCGGGGGTGAACTTTGCCGGGGCGGAAAATTGCCCCCTCCTCACCGCTCGCAATATTTTGTGCAGCTCAAAACTTTCGGAGCGGTAGGAGGGCCCCTCGAGAAACATCAGCGGTGGCCGAGCGTATATGGCGTTGCTTTAACGGGGGCCAACATTTCTTAAACGGTGGTGAACGGTTACAAGCGGTGATGAATTTTTTTCACTGCTCCAGGAACGCTCCAGCAAAGTTCGGGCGGTGTGACCGGGGCCTAAGAAACTGCAGGCGTTCAAATATAAGACTGGTGGTGTAAGTTAAGTTAAGTTAAGTTATTTATTTGTACAGCGCTTTTAACAATAAACATTGTCGCAAAGCAGCTTTACAGAATTTGAATGACTTAAAACATGAGCTAATTTTATCCCTAATCTATCCCCAATGAGCAAGCCTGTGGCGACGGTGGCAAGGAAAAACTCCCTCAGATGACATGAGGAAGAAACCTCGAGAGGAACCAGACTCAAAAGGGAACCCATCCTCATTTGGGCAACAACAGACAGCCTGACTATAATATTAACAGTTTTAACAGGTATAACCCTCAACTGTCCTCATGGGGCCGTCCTTCACAGGAGTGGGGCGATAAAACTCCGACCAGACACAGGGCACCAGGATGGATCAAGCAGGTCCGAGGGGCAGAAGAGGCCAGCATCTCAATCCCAGGATCAACATGTAACTCAGAGGGACAGATGGGGGGGGGGGGGAGAGAGAGAGAGAGAGAGAAAGAAAACACGTTGTTAGGTATGCCCTAAAAATGACAAGTATTAAATCTGTGTGGTAGGCTCGCAGAGACGAGAGTCTTTACATCAGGCATGACGCACAATGGCATGTTAATATGGTAAAAAATATATCATGACCTGCTCTGGCTGGATGCTTGATTGGGTGATGGGAGCACACTCCTCAGCAATGATGAGATGCAGATGGGACCCTTAGGCCTGGCCAAGACAATTCAGTTACATTTCACCGGGTCTGGGACATGCGACAGAATGTCTGACGGCCAATTCCCTGCAGGCTACGATAGCCAGTCGAGGTCCCCACCGTCTCCACCAAAAGATTTCCTGTTGACTCCATGTAACTCAGAGGGACAGATTTGGGGTGGGGGGGGGGAGAGAGAGAAAGAAAACACAGGTGGTTAGGTATGCCCAATGTCACCTGAATAAGTAGGAACAGTATACATATTGCACCGAGTACAAGCAGGGACTCCGGCAACTAACTATGACAGCATAACTAAAAGGAGAGAGCCAGAAGGTAACACAGGCATGAGGGAGCCCCGGGACATAAAGCAGCCAGCCACTGCACCGTCAACAAACTCGAGTGAGCAAGCGAGTGGGGACTGACAGCATCCATACATCCCAGTTTACCAAAACACTCTATGTCTGAGGACCCTCCAGATCTACTCCTTTACCTCATAAACACCATTAACAAAAGGCTTGACTAAACAGATATGTTTTCAGCCTAGACTTAAATGCTGAGACTGTGTCTGATTCCCGAACATTACTTGGAAGGCTGTTCCATAACAGTGGGGCTTTGTAAGAAAAGGCTCTGCCCCCTGATGTAGCCTTCACTATACGAGGTACCAGCAGATAGCCTGCACCTTTTGATCTAAGTAGGCGTGGCGGGTCATAGAGGAGCAGAAGTTCACTCAGGTACTGTGGTGCGAGACCATTTAGTGCTTTAAAGGTCAATAGTAGTATTTTATAATCAATACGAAATTTGATTGGGAGCCAATGCAGTGTGGATAAGACAGGCGTGATGTGGTCATATTTTCTAGTTCTAGTAAGGACTCTTGCTGCGGCATTTTGAACTAACTGGAGCTTGTTTATGCACTTATTGGAACATCCAGACAGTAAGGCATTACAATAATCCAACCTGGAGGTAACGAAAGCATGGACTAGTTTTTCTGCATCATGCAATGACATTAAATTTCTTATCTTTGCAATATTTCTGAGATGAAAGAAAGCTATCCGGGTGATGTTATCAATGTGAGTTTCGAATGAAAGACTGGGGTCAATAATCACTCCGAGGTCTTTTACTGCTGCACGTGAAGAAACAGAAAGGCCATCCAGAGTTACTGTGTAATCAGAAAACTTACTTCTAGCTGTATGTGGTCCTAGCACAAGTACTTCAGTCTTGTCAGAGTTAAGCAGAAGGAAATTTATAAGCATCCAGTGTCTAATGTCCTTAACACATTCCTCAATTTTATTAAGCTGGTGTCTCTCATCAGGTTTTGCAGAGACATACAACTGTGTGTCATCAGCATAACAATGGAAACTAATACAATGTTTACGAATAATATCACCCAGAGGTAACATATATAGAGAAAAAAGCAGTGGACCCAAGACAGAACCTTGTGGAACACCAAACTTTACCTCGGTACGTCTAGAAATATCACCATTTATATCGACATACCGATAACGATCAGTTAGATAAGACCTGAGCCAGGAGAGGGCCATTCCCTTAACTCCCACAACATTTTCTAGTCTATCCAGAAGAATGGAATGATCAATGGTATCAAATGCTGCACTAAGGTCAAGCAACACAAGTAGCGAGACACAGCCCTGATCAGACGCCAACAGTAGGTCGTTTACTACTTTAACTAGTGCTGTCTCTGTGCTATGATGAGGTCTAAATCCTGACTGATACATTTCATGGATGTTATTCCTATGTAAATATGAGCATAACTGCTGTGCCACAGCTTTTTCAAGGATCTTGGAGATAAAGGGGAGGTTTGATATTGGCCGATAATTGGACAGCTGACAGGGATCAAGGTCAGGTTTTTTAATCAGGGGTTTGATAACTGCTAGTTTAAAGGATTTGGGTACATAGCCAATCATAAGAGAAGAATTTATTATTTTTAGAAGCGGTTCAATTACTCCAGGCATTATCTGTTTGAATAGATGTGTCGGTAAGGGATCTAGTACGCAAGTTGAGGCTTTTGATGTAGAGATTAATGAAAGTAATTCAGTTTCTTTTAGGGGAGTAAAACATTCTAACTGATGATCTGATACAGTTATATTGTTAACTACAAGGTCACTTTCATTGTCTAACCTTAAATTAGTAGTTTGAATTTTTTGTCGGATATTCTCAATTTTGTCATTAAAAAAATTCATGAAGTCGTTGCTACTACATACTGCAGGTGTGCATGTGTCTATAGTGGACTTATTCCTGGTTAATTTTGCTACAGTATTAAATAGGAATCTAGGATTATTTTTGTTATCTTCTATTAGGGAGGAGAGATATGTTGATCTCGCAGCACTAAGAGCTTTTCTATACTTCAGGAAGCTCTCCTTCCACGCCAATTTGAACACTACCAATTTTGTTTGACGCCATTTACGTTCCAATTTTCGAGTGGTCTGTTTTAATGTGCGAGTGTCATCATTATACCAGGGTGCTAATTTTTTGTCTCTGACCATTTTCCTTTTTAGAGGAGCTACATTATCTAAAGTATGGCGGAATGTTGACTCTAAGCATTCAGTTGCCTGATCAAGTTCTGCAGGGGCTGACAGTGACCCAATCAAAGTTGACAGCTCTGGGAGATCATTTATAAAGCTCTGTGCAGTAGTTGACGTGAAAGTACGTTTAATACAGTAGCGTGGTGAGGTGCATATATTATTACTCAGACATATTTTGAATGAGATGAGACAATGATCTGAGATAACTTCAGACTGTGGAAGTATGACTATATTGTCTACGTTTAATCTGAATGTTAGTATTAGATCAAGGGTGTGACCACCATTATGGGTCGGTCCTATGACATTCTGCTTAATCCCGACTGAATCTAAGATGGACACAAACGCTGTTTTTAAAGGGTCTTCTGGGTTATCGAAGTGAATATTAAAATCTCCGACAACTAAAGCTTTGTCTAAGGAAATAACCAGATCTGAGATAAAATCTGCAAATTCAGAAAGAAACTCAGAATATGGCCCCGGGGGCCTGTAAATAATAAGCAATGGAATTAACTGGGTAGACTTATTTTTCGAGGCTACATACATTATATGAGTATGAAGAACTTCAAATGTATTAAATTTATAACCAGGTTTGTGTGTTACACCTAGATAATCGTTATAAATAACCGCGACGCCTCCTCCTCTGCCAGTTAGACGAGGCTGGTGTATATAACTGTATCCAGGAGGACTCGCTTCATTTAATGCTATATATTCATTTGGCTTAATCCATGTTTCTGTTAAACACAGTACATTAAACTCCTGATCAGTAATGAGTTCATTAACCATTAGCGCTTTAGATGTAAGAGATCTAATATTTAATAGCCCCACCTTTAGATCAAAGGTGCTGGCAGCAGCTGTACAGTCAGTCTGATCTAATTTTATATTGATTAGGTTACTGGAACAAACTCTCTGAAAATTTCTACCTTTTTGTTGAGCTCGGGGAACAGACACAGTCTCGATGTAGTGGGCCCTGAGTGACGACTCTGTGCAGCTAGCAGACAGTCGGTTTAGCCTGTTCGTCTGCTCCCTGGCCTTGGCTCTGGATTGTCAGAAATTAACTAGGCCTGTTCTGAGACTATGACCTATGCTGCAGGAAATGAGAGCAGCACCTTCCCGAGTGGGATGGATACCGTCCCGCCCTAACAGGCCAGCAGTGCCCTCAAAATTAGCCCAATTATCTATAAAGCCCACACTGTTTTCAGAGCACCACCTGGACAGCCAGCAGTTCAGCGACCATAACCTGCTGTAAGCTACATCGCCACGCCGCATTGGGATGGGGCCAGAGCATACTACAGCATCGGACATCGCCTTCGCTAATTTAAACACCTCTACAAAGTTACTCTTAGTAACCTCAGACTGACGAAGGCGTACATCATTAGCTCCTGCATGGATAACTATCTTTGAGAACCTGTGCTTGCCTAGGACTCTAAGATTACCTGCTATGTCCGGCGCCCTGGCTCCCGGTATACACCTGGTGTACGATCTATTTTTACATATAATTGTATACGAGGGGTCACTGATAAGTTTTGAGCTTCCGGGAAATGATAGCCAATAGAAATCTTTTAATGCTTTATTTTTCAACATCATCTCCCTTCAAGTCAGCACACTTTTTCCTCCGGTGGTGGAGTGCCTGGATCCCGCTGGAGTAGAAGTCCTTAGTTTGGGCCTCGAGGTAGGCATCCACTGCCTCCATGACCTCCTTATCAGTGGCATAGTGTTGTCCGGCCAGATCCATTTTCAGTTTTGGGAACAGGTGGAAGTCAGAGGGTGCAAGGTCTGGTGAGCATGGCAGGTGAGGGACAAGTTAGAAGCCACAGTCACGGATTTTTGCCATCGCCACCATTGAGTTGTGGGCTGGAGCATTGTCCTGATGGAAGAAGACCCATCTGGTCAGCATTCCTGGCCTCTTCTTCTTGATGTTCTTGTGGAGGTGTGTCAGCAGGTCGGTGTAGTATTGTCCAGTGACAGTGTGGCCCTTTTGGAGATATTCTGCCAGCAATGGACAGATGCCATGACCTCTCTGGCCAAGACTGTGACCTTGGCCCTCTTTGGGGTGGGAGAGGAGGGGTGCTTCTACTGCTTCAACTGCTGTTTGGTCTCAGGTTGGTAGTGGTGAACCCAGGACTCATTCATGGTAACAAAATGAGACAGGAAATTTTTCTGGATCAGCTTCAAAGAAGTCCAGATTGTTCCTGAGTCAGGAGACATGGCACCCAGCAAGCGCACACCTTCAACAAGCCAAGCTCATTCCTCAGAATGTTGTTGGCTCGCTTGTGGGACTTGTCCAAACCGTCTGCTATTTGAGAGATGACAGTCGCCGATCCTCCATAACCATCCCAAGGACAAAGTCAAGGTTCTCTGGTGTGGTCACAGTCGATGGCTTCCCTGATCTTGGATCGTCTTTGAGGCTCTCCCTGTCACACTTGAATTCTCTGACCCAGTGTTTTACCATGGCATACGAAGGAGCATCTTCCGCTAGTGTGTTCACCATATCCTCATGGATCTCAGATAGAGTCATGTCTTTCAACTGAAGATACTTGCTCATGGACCAATACTCAAGTTTCTCCAATTTCACAATACCTGTCGAGTGTGCTCACGTCGAGAGCTTGCAAAAAGGAAACAAAAGGTGTTAGGATCAAGAAACTTGAGTCGCACAATAATGTTATTTAGCAGAGTATGTAGACTAAATTTAATTTGCCTATCTCACTGTTTCCTGGGTGAGGTACAAAACTTAGTCACCCCTCGTATATAAGGAATAAAACACACTGGTGAGTGCTGTTACAGAACAATTTTCAACAACAGGATAATGTGATATAGCAAAGTTACTGTAACCAAACCAAAAAACATTATTTTCCGATAATAGCACGTCTTGAAGTGTTTTATTCCTCTTATACCACAGCAATTGGCTCTTTGCAGCTATAGGTCACTTTCTTGGATACCACATTAGCAAGGCCATACTGGAGAGCAAGCATTCAGGTAAACAGAACCCTCAACAAGATCAAGCACAAAACTGGTTTCAGCAGTTTATAGCACTTATTATTCTATCCACATTCACTGGAGATAAGCAATCGCGCGCTCTGATTGGCTACTCTACTACTATGATATCAGCTCATATACCATGAGTAGAGAAAAACAAAATGGCAGAGTGTGTTACTGAACCAACCGAGGACGAAATAAAAACTCTACTTGAAAACAAAACCCCCAAAATGCAAAAAAGCACAACAAAATATGGAATGAAAGTATTTGATGGGAAGAATGTATCTTTTTTTTATTTTTCAAGAATTATTATTCTAGCATTTTTCACAAATTGCTCTTGTCATTTCGTTGCTTTGCAGAAAGCAGAAATGATTTTGTCGGATGTTTTGTATAAAGTTTTTTATTTATGGAATTTGCAAAAAATAAAAATGCTCAGTTTCTCAAAATCCAGTGAATATGGATAGAATAAAACAGTTATTCCACGCAATCAAGTTGTACATGGCTTATAGCCAACTCGGTGCTACGTGCCTCGTCGGCTATCAGCTCATGTACGACTCGATTTCGTGGAATAACTGTTATATGTCTTTCCTTTACAAGAAGAATTGTCAACATCTTGAAGATATAAACGAACAATTTACCGCGATGCTAATGTGTGCTTATTACAGCGCATCAACAGATCATTTATCATTTGATGTAACATGCTTTTGTTTGTTTTTATTCACTGAGAAGAGTGCTTTTTTTTAGATGGAAAGAATTGTGTTGCTATGACATGATTGTTTAGTAGTATCTGTGTCAGTACTACAACCCCGATTGCAAAAAAGTTGAGACAAATTACAAATTGTAAATAAAAATGGAATGCAATGATGTGGAAGTTTCAAAATTCCATATTTTATTCAGAATAGAACATAGATGACATATCAAATGTTTAAACTGAGAAAATGTATCATTTAAAGAGAAAAATTAGGCGATTTTAAATTTCATGACAACAACACATCTCAAAAAAGTTGGGACAAGGTTATGTTTACCACTGTGAGACATCCCCTTTTCTCTTTACAACAGTCTGTAAACGTCTGGGGACTGAGGAGACAAGTTGCTCAAGTTTAGGGATAGGAATGTTAACCCATTCTTGTCTAATGTAGGATTCTAGTTACTTAACTGTCTTAGGTTTTTTTTGTCGTATCTTCTGTTTTATGATGTGCCAAATGTTTTCTATGGGTGAAAGATCTGGACTGCAGGCTGGCCAGTTCAGTACCCGGACCCTTCTTCTACACAGCCATGATGCTGTAATTGATGCAGTATGTGGTTTGGCATTGTCATGTTGGAAAATGCAAGGTCTTCCCTGAAAGAGACGTCATCTGGATGGGAGCATATGTTGCTCTAGAACCTGGATATACCTTTCAGCATTGATGGTGTCTTTCCAGATGTATAAGCTGCCCATGCCACATGCACTAATGCAACCCCATACCATCAGAGATGCAGGCTTCTGAACCGAGCGCTGATAACAACTTGGGTCGTCCTTCTCCTCTTTAGTCCGAATGACACGGCGTCCCTGATTTCCATAAAGAACTTCAAATTTTGATTCGTCTGACCACAGAACAGTTTTCCACTTTGCCACAGTCCATTTTAAATGAGCCTTGGCCCAGAGAAGACGTCTGCACTTCTGGATCGTGTTTAGATACGGCTTCTTCTTTGAACTATAGAGTTTTAGCTGGCAATGGCGGATGGCACGGTGAATTGTGTTCACAGATAATGTTCTCTGGAAATATTCTTGAGCCCATTTTGTGATTTCCAATACAGAAGCATGCCTGTATGTGATGCAGTGCCGTCTAAGGGCCCGAAGATCATGGGCACCCAGTATGGTTTTCCGGCCTTGACCCTTACGCACAGAGATTCTTCCAGATTCTCTGAATCTTTTGATGATATTATGTACTGTCGATGATGATATGTTCAAACTCTTTGCAATTTTACACTGTCGAACTCTTTTCTGATATTGCTCCACTATTTGTCGGCGCAGAATTAGGGGGATTGGTGATCCTCTTCCCATCTTTACTTCTGATAGCCGCTGCCACTCCAAGATGCTCTTTTTATACCCAGTCATGTTAATGACCTATTGCCAATTGACCTAATGAGTTGCAATTCGGTCCTCCAGCTGTTCCTTTTTTGTACCTTTAACTTTTCCAGCCTCTTATTGCCCCTGTCCCAACTTTTTTGAGATGTGTTGCTGTCATGAAATTTCAAATGAGCCAATATTTGGCATGAAATTTCAAAATGTCTCACTTTCGACATTTGTTATGTTGTCTATGTTCTATTGTGAATACAATATCAGTTTTTGAGATTTGCAAATTATTGCATTACGTTTTTATTTACAATTTGTACTTTGTCCCAATTTTTTGGGAATCGGGGTTGTACATATGCGTTATCTCGCTGTGTGAGATTTAATCTTCATAAAAGTGAAGAATGTTGATTTGCGGATTTTGTTGCCAGTAAAAATCACATGGTTTCAGAAAATTACTGATTAGATTTTTAGAATTAAAAGCCTTTATCTGTCACATATACACACAGACAGCTGATAAGGGATAAAGAGTTGAGAGGAGGAGGGAAGCCGAACTTCATGCGGTAATATTGTTTGCTTATATTTTCAAGATGTAGCCAAACCTTACAAAAACAACTATATACACTGTGAAAACTTTTATTATGGAGCTGTTTGAGCTGTTAGAATTACAATAAGTGCTTTTACAAGTTTTTTTTTGCTGTATATACCTTACGAAGTCACCATTTTGTTTGTCCGTGAAAGCCCAAACGTCGTCTGTTGAAAGTCAATGCCTTCACGATAAAATCATTTTTTCTTGCAAAAACTAGCCGAAGCTAAACTTAGAAAACTATGATGATGATTATTCTAGAAAAAAACTGATGAAACCAGTTTTTTGTTTGACCTTGTTGATGGCTGTTAACCTGAACGCTTGCTCTCCAGTATGGTGTTGCTACCCGTATGTTGTATCCAAGCATGTGACTTCTAGCTCCAAAGAGGTCACCTGTTTGCCAATGCTTACATTTTTAATGAAAGAACAGCATAGTGTACACTTCATCCATTTATATAGAGTTACATTTAATATTGTTGATTATTATACATACAGGACACGTTTTCGATGGAATAAAAACATGTTCTATTCCCTTCTAGCGGGTTTCAGTCATTTGGTTTGATAGCATGCAATATTGTTAGCATATCGCTTATCCTACATGTATTACGTCACGCTACCCAATGGAAAATGAGCGTTGAATATGGTTTACGATATTGCATGGTTGTAAAGACAACATGACGTCACACATCGGAGACGTAAAACTTCCACGCTGGCGAGTGATTGTGACAATTTATAAACAAACATGGCCGCCAGGTTTGCTTCATTAAATGCGGAAGATTTTGAGAGAATTTTGAAAGAGAAAGACGCATTGAACACCTGAAAGGAATGTATAATAATAATAATAATAATAATAATAATAATAATAATAATGACTGGCTTTTTTTCGTGGTCTATCAGAAATTTGGAATATATCTGATATACCACTCAACGCCAGCCAATATTATTGAAATGTCCACAAAACAAGGTAGTTCCTTGTCATCACTTATGTTATAGTAGCTATAAACAGTCCTTCCTTTGTCATCCTCTCTTTTTTCCCACAATGGAAAACAAAGTTACAGCCTTCCTCTGACTCTTACAAAGTCCTGACACTGGAGACTCCTATAAATGTTAAACAAATACATTTTACACAAATGATTACATGCATTTTCCTTCTGTTTAAGCGAAGCATGTCTGTGAATAAGCTGTAACTTATTCGTAGAAACGATAACATATTAGAACGAGTGCATTAATATAAACCTGTGATTTGCAGCTGCACTAGTAATCTTTTGACCAATCAGACTTGAGAATTTAACAATGTTTTGGGTTAAATATTAATATTTTTGCATTATACAGGACATGGTACAAGCTTTTTTAATGTTTTATTTTAGGGATTTTATTTTATGAGCATCTGAGCTTAAGAGTTGGCTTGCTGTGTTTATTCTTTGTATTGTATTTTAGAAAAGTTAAAAATCCCATTTGCCTCAAAATATCCTGAAGTAAAAGGCGATACTTACCTGTCTTTTGACGTTTAATCCATAGGAAGCTGTGGCCTGATGGTTAGAGAAGCAGCTTTGGGACCAAAAGGTAGCTGGTTTGATTCCCTAGACCAGCAGGGACAGCTGAAGTGCCCTTGAGCAAGGCACCAAGTGCTCCCCGGGCTGCTCTGGGTATGTTGTATGTTGGCCTGGGTAAGAGCATCTGCTAAATGCCTGCAATGTAATGTAATCCAAACTGTTGGAGTGTAAAACATGGCTTTGCTGAGTCAAAAATCTCTAAGAATAACTTTAGCACGATACTAATTTTAGCGTTCTTTCAAACTGCATTCAGAGCACAGTGAAAAAGAGATGAGAGCAAAGGATTTGAGGAATATTGCTTGGTTTGTGGGTGGAGCAGTTGGTGTAGCAGTGCTGTCTCACAACTCCAGCATCCTTGGTTCTCCAGTTTCCTCCCACCTCTCACTAACTTGCCCCTAGGTATTAATGAGTGTCTGAATGGTGCCCCGTTGCCTCACAGCAAGCAGGTCCTGGGTTCGAGCCCAGCGGCCAGCCCGGCGAGGGCCTTTCTGTGCGGAGTTTGCATGTTCTCCCCATGTCCGTGTGGGTTTCCTCTGGGTGCTCTGGTTTCCCCATAGTCCAAAGACACGCAGGATGCAGGTTAGGTTAACTGGTGACTCTAAATTGACCATAGGTGTGAATGTGAGTGTGAATGGTTGTGTCAGCCCTGTGATGACCTGGCAACTTGTCCAGGGTGTACCCCGCCTCTCACCCGTAGTCAGCTGGGATAGGCTGCAACCCTGTAGAACAGGATAAAGCGGCTAGAGATAATGGATGGATGGATGGATGGATGGATGGATGGATGGATGGTGCCGTTTCTTCCAGAATATATTCCCACCTCATGCCCGACATTCCCAGAATAGTCTCCAGAATATTCTGTCACATTGACTCATCTCATCTCATCTCATCTCATTATCTCTAGCCGCTTTATCCTGTTCTACAGGGTCGCAGGCAAGCTGGAGCCTATCCCAGCTGATTACAGGCGAAAGGCGGGGTACACCCTGGACAAGTCGCCAGGTCATCACAGGGCTGACACATAGACACAGACAACCATTCACACTCACATTCACACCTACGCTCAATTTAGAGTCACCAGTTAACCTAACCTGCATGTCTTTGGACTGTGGGGGAAACCGGAGCACCCGGAGGAAACCCACGCGGACACGGCGAGAACATGCAAACTCCGCACAGAAAGGCCCTCGCCGGCCACAGGGCTCGAACCCGGACCTTCTTGCTGTGAGGCGACAGCACTAACCACTACACCACCGTGCCGCCCCTGTCACATTGACTGTGAGAGAATTTTGTTTCTAGCTTGTGGTTTAGTGTTGGGATTCCTGTAGACTTTCCGTCTCTGGAAGCACCAAAAGGTGTGAAGATTTCCATCTTTGTAACCACAGTTATCTTTTTGAGCCATTGTTGACTAGTTTAGAAAGGCTGGTCTCCCATTTCAATATTTTATGGGCCTCACAACTCCAGTCTCTCTCTCTCACACATACACACACACACAGATACACACACAATCCGTCTTAGTTTTCAATAATTTTTTTAGATCATAGTGAAATTGTTGTATTATTTGGCATGAATTTATTATTATCATTATTATCATACTTAAGAGGTATTTTAACATCAAGCTCCTTTAAGCTGAGCCTAAGTACACTTTGAGTTTAAATGTTTAGAGGACTTCATGTGTATGTGATTATCTTGCATTCTCCACCACTGGTTATCATTGTAAAGGCATTTTGCGTGACAAACACAGACTCGTCATTAAGTAGTAAAATCCTTCGAAAGCCATATGGTGAACGCTAGTATGTCTGTTTTCTTTTTAAATTAGTGGGAAATATGGTTTAGCCAATCAGAAATCTGTGTTTCAAAAAAAAGAAAGTCCTTTTACAATGACTTTAATAGGAGCTGCCATTTCGTTTTGGGATGGTCCTAGGGCGGGTCTCCCAAAAAGGGATCCGACTTAAAAACTAATGGAAGATACTTAGACTTCAGTGTTTTTCCAGGAATCACTCATGCTTGCATTGTTATGCGATAAAAGCGTTTAAGGCAACTTCTTTCATCTAAGTATATTTTTGGCTACTTTTGAGATACAGACTTCCACGACAGGACCAGTATAAAGCGTTTACTGAAGATGGATGAAGGGATCAGCTTTCCATATACACACTGTGGTAGGTCTGATTTCACCAATCAGAACATTTGTTTGAACAATGTTTAAGCTTTAATTCTGTTCATTAATAAATCCTTTTCAGGAACCTAAAAAACCCACAAACAGTCAAACAGCAACATGCTTCCTGCATAAATATGTTCGACACAAAGAAATGATGCTCTGGTAATCATCCATCATTCCAATTCCCTGGGAAACAGAATACACTGATGTAGGTTTTTTAAAAAAAAAACTTACAGGAGATTAATGGAGTCAATATCCTGTTTTCTTTTAATCAATCATCATCTCTGCTTCATCTGTCTTTCAGACATTTTGCCATTACGGTAAATATTGAACCTAATCCAAGAGTTCTGCTTTGCAAGCCAGAGACGTCATGCTGTGAACACTGAAGATTTGGAGATAAATTGTGAATAAAGATGTGCAGGTTTTGATTTGGAGTGCTTGGGTGGTGAGATCAGTCACTGTGCAACATGGAGTAAAGCACGGAGAAATGGTTTCAGGCAGCGGCGTGATTAATATGAATTAAAAAAAAAATAAAACCGTTACCATTTGTCTTAATTATGGGGACACTGGCTTTAGTCTAATCAGCCTTTATTAACAAATCATGAGATTCTGTCATGACGAGGGTTATTATAACAGAACAGGCGCGGTCAAGAACCAAGTCGTTCATCATCAGGTGATGAAGGTGCAAAGTGCATCACTGTCACCTTTTAAAGGCATCATTATGGCGTACGTGGTGGATTGCTCAATCTTGGGTCATGTATGCCTTGTACTGGAGAACTGTCTTATACACTAAGAAGAACCAGCGCCAGTTCTTTACTGGCATTTAGCAGATGTGCTTATCAAGAGGAACATACAACATACCCAGAGCAGCCTGGGGATCAGTGCCTTGCTCAAGGGCACTTCAGCCATTCCTGCTGGTCCAGGGACTCAAACCAGCAACCTTTTGGTCCCAAAGCTGCTTCGCTAACCATTAAGCCATCTTTAGCATGTTTACACTGGGAAGTGATGTAATCGCAGTTCATTTGTAAGAAATTGGATCCATTTTAACCTTCATCCTACCAAGTGGGGTCCATCTGGACCCCGCACCTATATGTTTGTTTGCCATTTTAAAAATATGTGACATACTGCCTCACCGTTTTATGAATTTGTCGGAATTTATGTCTTAATTAAAACACTAAAGCACCGGAAGATCAGCTATTTGCATTGTGAAGGTATAATTAATTTGTTACTGGGGTCCAACCGGACCCCAGAGTAAAGTTTATCTGTCTTTCATTTTATAATTGAATAGCACACTGAAAGTTAACTTCTTTTATTTCTTTTATGTTCCATAATGAAACTACCAAGGCATTCCTTCTTGGGTTCCGTGTGGACCCCACTGCTGCAATAAGCACAGGCTGCAAAACAAAAGCCCTAAATTATTTTACAATTACTTTTTTGTTTTAAATTCTGTAAGAAAAGACCTAAGTTGTAATCCAGAATGTTTTACAGCTGCATGAGCTGCAAAAATCATGTATATAATGCCAATTTTTTTTGTGGCGCTATAATTTGCTACATGTATGCTAGTTATTGCAATATTATTATTGCAATGTTATTGCATTTATAATACATCATTGATATTCAGCCATAGTGGATTTTGTTCTTCAATAAAGTTATGTCTGTTTGCTGCATTGAATTGGTTCTTACTGCATTGATTTCAAGGTATTCCCTCCTGGGGTCCATACGGACCCCGCCTGGTAGTTTGTGTATGTAAAATTGGCTGGTAGGATGAAGGTTAAGTGTGTTCTTTATGCCTTGGGCCCTTTAGTGTATTGCTGTTATTAATACAAGATGTTCTGAACAAAACTTATCTGGTGATTTTGTCTTTATAAGCTTTAATTTTAAAGAAAAGTATGGTAAGATTAAGGTGTAAAATAGCATGGTAGGATGAGGGTTAATTAAAGAAATAAGGAGTTAGGGAAAGAGGGATATTCAAAAAGCTGCATTATACAGTATCTCCAAAGTATTTGTATGCGCTAATAGTTCACAAAACAACTCAGTGACTTCGGATCTCAAAGAAACTTCCGAAAGACTAAAACTGAACTTCAAAAGCAAATATAGGCTGTTTAAAGTAATATGAGAAAAAAGAATAAAAGTGTGTAGACATGAGTGAGTGTGTATGCGAGACTGTTAATGAATAATGCATAAAACCTTTTCAAAGGCTCTGTTGAAAAGTGCCGGATGTGTGAGCGTGCTGCGAATATCCTGTAGTCCTGTAGTAATAATTTACTTGAGTAAAAGTAAAAATAGTGATCATGGATATAGTAAGAGTATGACGTAAGCCGTGTGGTGAAAAACTACTTGAGCAATTAATTTACAAATGATATTTTATATGTCGAAACCTGACACAACTAATCTGAAAATGTTCTGGTTTCTATTTCCTGTTATTTTGTCTAACCATGTGAGCTATGCTGAAGTGAATACCATCGCCATTATCTAGAGCAGGGGTCTCCAACTTTTCTAGGACTGAGGGCTACCCGAAGGATGAGAAACTATATGGAGGGCTAGTCATTCAAAATAATTTACTTAGAATAAATAAAAGGCTTAAAGTGCCATTCCACCATTGGATGTATTCTTTGGCATAAAATACAATATATTTTATGACAACATGACTAGACAGAGAAATCTTTTAGCTTCAAAATGATATATCAAACATAATTTTTTGACAACGACAAGTATGTTAATTTTGCGACCAAAGTCACCTACCCTTTTAATTTCCGCGCGGCAGTGAAACGTGATGTCATCGGCAGGTTCCCCTTCTTGTGTACCACGTGTTGGTCTATTTTTAGACCAGGAAACCCCCAAAGTGAGAGAGTCATTTCTCCTCGTATATGGGGGCCAAAAAAATTGTGAAAAATTTTGAGTTAATCTTTCAGTTAGCTAGATTTATTGGTATTAGCTAGATTTATTGGTATTAGCTAGATTTATTGGTATTATTTTTATCGCGGGGCGGCACGGTGGTGTAGTGGTTAGCGCTGTCGCCTCACAGCAAGAAGGTCCTGGGTTCGAGCCCCGTGGCCGGCGAGGGCCTTTCTGTGCGGAGTTTGCATGTTCTCCCCGTGTCCGCGTGGGTTTCCTCCGGGTGCTCCGGTTTCCCCCACAGTCCAAAGACATGCAGGTTAGGTTAACTGGTGACTCTAAATTGAGCGTAGGTGTGAATGTGAGTGTGAATGGTTGTCTGTGTCTATGTGTCAGCCCTGTGATGACCTGGCGACTTGTCCAGGGTGTACCCTGCCTTTCGCCCGTAGTCAGCTGGGATAGGCTCCAGCTTGCCTGCGACCCTGTAGAAGGATAAAGCGGCTAGAGATAATGAGATGAGATGAGATGAGATGAGGTGACTTTGGTCGCAAAATTAATATACTTGTCGTTGTCAAAAAATTGTGTTTGATATATCATTTTGAAGCTAAAAGATTTCTCTATCTAGTGATTCCATTTATATATGTTGTCAAAATATATTGTATTTTATGCCAAAGAATACATCCAATGGTGGAATGGGACTTTAACATCCCCTTAAAATAAGACTATGTAGGATTATTTGCTTTTAATTAACAATCAAGGAATAGAAACTGGCATTTTAACATAAATTTTAATTATGAATAATCATAATCTCGACATATCAGTACTGTTACCAACTTTTTTTGCAAATTCCAAAGTTTAATTTATGCTAACCCTATAAGTTAATAATGAAGGGGGGCACGGTGGTGTAGTGGTTAGCGCTGTCGCCTCACAGCAAGAAGGTCCGGGTTCGAGCCCCGTGGCTGGCGAGGGCCTTTCTGTGCGGAGTTTGCATGTTCTCCCCGTGTCCACGTGGGTTTCCTCCGGGTGCTCCGGTTTCCCCCACAGTCCAAAGACATGCAGGTTAGGTTAACTGGTGACTCTAAATTGACCGTAGGTGTGAATGTGAGTGTGAATGGTTGTCTGTGTCTATGTGTCAGCCCTGTGATGACCTGGCCACTTGTCCAGGGTGTACCCCGCCTTTCGCCCGTAGTCAGCTGGGATAGGCTCCAGCTTGCCTGCGACCCGGTAGAAAGATAAAGCGGCTAGAGATAATGAGATGAGATATCATGCTCGCTGAATGGAATATATCTGATATACCACTCAAGTCTAGCCAACATTATTTAAATAATCAACACCAGACCAATCAGAATCGAGATATGATGTATAATATGTCACATACTGTACCTTGTAGTTGAATGAGAATTATATGGAGGCTAGTATTGTTCAGTTCAAGCCTGGGATAGGCTCCAGCTTGCCTGCGACCCTGTAGAACAGGATAAAGCGGCTAGAGATAATGAGATGAGATGAGAATAATGAACATTCTGTTGTATTTTGTTGTTTCTTGTAATCTCACATTGGGAAAGTACATGACTGAATGCAAACAGGAGTTGGCGCGATGGTATAGTAGGCTAAACTTTGACCCGGCAAAGAAAATGATCTACATTAGGCTTCTATTTTAATTTTAGAATTAAATAGATATTTAAATAGGATTTTTAGAAAATGCTTCTGGATTAAACTTCAAGGCATCTTAAAACATGAAAACAAAAATACATATTTTTTAAAATGACCAAATATGATTTGAACAGTGCAATAGTCACTGGCTATTTTTAGAACATCCATCGCGGGTGCTTCCCAGGCTCCCAGCGGGCTACCTGGTGCCCACGGGCACTGTATTGGCAAGGCCAGATCTAGAGTATCCTGTACAATAGGGTGCATCAGTTGCCCCCTAAAAATGAAAAGTTCCTCCGATCATGACGCATTTTTGTTTTTATGTTCCTTTTGGTAAGAAAACACACTGTGTGAAATATTTTGACAAAATTCAAAAGTTTAATGGTGGCACCCGGAGCTCAAAGTTATGGAAAAAGCTGCTATTTTATGACTTTTATGACAAAATTTCGATCACTTTTCATGAAACATTATGGCACCTTATAGAGTATACCAAATATCTTAGATCCACATTTTTAGTCCATATTCTAAATATATTATCAAGCACAGTTTGAGTTTTAGCTGTTCATTGAATCATTGTTCAACTACTTTTAAACAATACAAATGTATTATGAATCACATTAATGCTTCTCAATCCCTTGCAAAGGTTCTTAACATGATCTCTGGCTCACAAGAAATCAATAAACGGAGTCCAACATTGTGATTCAAACCTTACGCGAAAACATAAAATAAGCGTTTTTTGGCAAAAAAATGAACCTCATGGTGCCACCATTAGACTTTTGAATACGGTCAAAAAATTTTACAGGATGTCTTTATTGGTGAAAAGGAACACCCAAACAAAAATGCATCAGATTTTATGAAAGCGAGGGCAACTGATGCACCCTACTGTACAAAGAAAGGTAAGATTAGCTGGCTAGTAAATGGCTAATACTGTTGTGGTTTCATTCAATAGTTTGTTTTGTTAGCTAGCGAGCTCTTGTTTTAAGCATACATGTTTTAAGCCGTCTATCAACACGATACCTGTACAAGTGACATCATAAGTTTGATACCAAGCGTAAAACATCAAAAAATCTGGCTAGCAAGATCTCGCTCACTTAGCTAGCTGTACATGTTTCCGTAGGTTGGATGTTGAGCTGTGAAACATTGATATCTCAAGGCTTTCACTTTCATCTCTTAACATCTCATCTCATCTCATTATCTGTAGCCGCTTTATCCTGTTCTACAGGGTCGCAGGCAAGCTGGAGCCTATCCCAGCTGACTACGGGCGAAAGGCGGGGTACACCCTGGACAAGTCGCCAGGTCATCACAGGGCTGACACATAGACACAGACAACCATTCACACTCACATTCACACCTACGGTCAATTTAGAGTCACCAGTTAACCTAACCTGCATGTCTTTGGACTGTGGGGGAAACCGGAGCACCCGGAGGAAACCCACGCGGACACGGGGAGAACATGCAAACTCCGCACAGAAAGGCCCTCGCCGGCCACGGGGCTCGAACCCGGACCTTCTTGCTGTGAGGCGACAGCGCTAACCACTACACCACCGTGCCGCCCTCTTAACATCTGACAAGGAAAAAAAATGCTCATTTATGCCCAGGCAGAAAGTCTTCATATGGTGGCAGTGCGTAGATGTATTTGTATTGTTGACAGCCTGAGAGCTAGGGCAGGAAGAAAATATTGTCCAGCTCTAAACCATATCATCAGCTAGTCTTGTACTGTCAAAGTGGCAAGAGCTGTCCTCCATCTCAGTCTCCGTCTCCCTCTTATCAACGTTCCCATCTAACATTAATTTCAGCACAGTGTAAAAAGCCTCCTTTTCCATTTGCAGCTCTTCAATTTGTTTGAGAGCCCAAGCGTGTAATTATCATTTTGAATGCTTTATTCATGTGTTTCAAACAGGGAAGCTCAATGTCGGAACATGCTATATTTAACAGGAGAAGCTGTGCTTCAGCAACACTCTTCAGGTGCGTGTTTCTGTCCCTGGAGGCAACACAGGCGTCTCTTAAGACCTGAGCACACTGAAGATTGCATGGAAAGTGATTGATGGACACCTGAAACACAGTAAATGTTCTCATCTCATCTCATTATCTCTAGCCGCTTTATCCTGTTCTACAGGGTCGCAGGCGAGCTGGATCCTATCCCAGCTGACTACGGGCGAAAGGCGGGGTACACCCTGGACAAGTCGCCAGGTCATCACAGGGCTGACACATAGACACAGACAACCATTCACACTCACATTCACACCTACGCTCAATTTAGAGTCACCAGTTAACCTAACCTGCATGTCTTTGGACTGTGGGGGAAACCGGAGCACCCGGAGGAAACCCACGCGGACACGGGGAGAGCATGCAAACTACGCACAGAAAGGCCCTCGCCGGCCACGGGGCTCGAACCCGGACCTTCTTGCTGTGAGGCGACAGCGCTAACCACTACACCACCGTACCGCCACAGTAAATGTTTGTAGACTAATATTTGATGTATTTAGCGATTCTGGTGCTCATAGTTGGTGCTGCATTTTCATGATTCCTGTGAAGTTGGTGGATGTGTGATGCTCTGTTTTGCTGCCTGGAGAAACATTTCAGTGGTCGCAAACATAACTGATAAGTCATTCACCGTTTTCCAGCACATTAATGAGAAATCCAAGGAAAGGGTGCTGCAAATGCTTGAGTCAAAGTCCCAGAATGCAATGCAGCTATCAAATGCAGTTGTCCTACAATGCTAAAAGATAGTGATGCGTTCTTTTAGAGTACATACCTTACCTTACCTTACTTTGGTCAGGTCTTCATCCGTCTTGTGACGGGTCTGCCTGCTCACAATCTCTTCATCATTGTTTGGCGGAACGTACGGTAAGCTTTGGTGCCATTTAGCTCAAGCCAATGCACAAAGCTTCCCCATCGCAATATTTCATGATTGAAATAAAGCAGACACTCTTGTCCAGACACAACATACAACATACCCAGAGCAGCCCAGGGAGCACTTGGTGCCTTGCTCAAGGGTACTTCAGCCATTCCTGCTGGTCCAGAGAATCAAACCAGCAACCTTTTGGCCCCAAAGCTGCTTCTCTAACCATTAGGCCATGGCTTCCCCCATGGCCAATACCATAATCCTGTCCTAGATACAGCTCAAAATCATTACCCAGTGTCTTCAGGATGTTTAATCTTGGGCATCCAACACCTCTAGAGCCATGGCTGGGAACCCAATCTAGCAGGAATTTAGGGAGCCTGCCATCTGACATTCGTGCCACATGTTTATGCTAATTAGCATACGCTAATTCCCAGCTACAACAACCAGTTCTTCTTATCAAAATCTTCTTATCAGAACTCTGGTCCTCCAGGTTGGCGTTTTTGCACAGGGGGTAGCTTCCATGCCATGTAAAACCATCACTAACTACAGAAACTCACAATCTAGTGTGCATAAGTAAGAACAAATGACTCATGTGTTCCTCTTGGAGGAAAATATAAAAGATTCCATCCATCACATCTGGAAATTTTCCTGACTTGCTGTTGATAATGTTCACAATTAAAATAAATGGTTTCACACTTCCTGCGCTGGGGCTCATGATACAATATCAACCATATAACCAACATCGTGTTTTGTCCATTTTTTATTCTAATCAAAGGACATAATGTACACTGGGGAAATGATATGCATCACTGGAACAGTATAATTCTTTTTTTTAAAGATTAAAATAATTGCAATTATTCCATCCACATTTACTGGATATGAGCAATCGTGCGCTCTGATTGGCTGCTCTACTACAAGGCTATCAGCTCATATACCGTGAGTAGAGAAAAACAAAATAACGGATCATGTCGCTGAACCAACCGAAGACAAAATAAAAACTGTACTCGAAAACAAAACCCCCAAAAATAAAAAGCAACAAAATATGGAATAAAAGTATTTGATGGTAAGAACATATTTTTTTTTTCAAGAATTATTATTATCGCATTTTTCACAAATTGCTCCTGTCATTTCGCCGGTTTGTTTACATTCTAAATGGAAATGATTTTGTCAGACGTTTTGTATAAAGTTTATATTTATCGAATTTGAAAAAAATAAAAATTCCCTGTCTCTCAAAATCCAGTGAATATGGATAGAATAAAACAGTTATTCCACTCAATCGAGTCATACATGGCTTATAGTCGACTCGGTGCTACGCGCCTCATCAGCTATCAGCTCATGTACAACTTGATTTCATGGAATAACTGTTAAATATTACAGTATACTAATCACTAACATTCTTGGAAAGCGCAATCTTATTCACTTTAATAGCTGTAATGATTTACGTTATGAAACCAGTCAGATCATGTCATAGAAGCAAATAATAAATCACTTGGGGTTGTACTGTGCTGTGAAAATAATCAGTGACAGAATGGTGTTATACTATATTATTGTTACCATCCTGAAGTTGATTATTTTCCTATAACAACACATCCTCAAGTATGGAAGCCGAGAGAGGCCCTTCATATAATCCTTTTTTTTATTCACCTTGTTATCCCGAGATAACGACATAATTAATTCAGGATCTCGAGAAAACAACACAACTAATTCGAGATCTCGAGAAAACAAAACCGTTATTCCGAGATCTCAAGAAAACAAAACAATTATTTCATGATCTCGAGTAAACAGCTGAGAAATGGTTCATTCAGATGCGCCAAGAGACTTGTGATATGCTGACTTTGGGGCTATTTCTCATTCTGTATAGACGCAACTTTGGTCATTAGAATGTCTGGAATAATCGATCACCTAATAAGGCAATATTTTGATCAGGGGTTGACACAGGGAGAGACTGCATTAAGTCTTTTAATAAGGGATCATTTCAGAATTAGTCCGCGGCACCTCCACAGAAGACTGGCCCGGCTTCGTCTCTACCGACGGAGATACAGTGATCCAGCTGAGATCATGAAATAATTGTTTTGCTTTCTCGAGATCTCGGAATAACGGTTTTGTTTTCTCGAGATCTCGAATTAGTTGTGTTGTTTTCTCGAGATCCTGAATTAATTATGTCGTTATCTCGGGATAACAAGGTGAATAAAAAAAGATTATATGAAGGGCCTCTCTCGGCTTCCGTACTCAAGTGTTTTTATCCCAAATAATTTTTTTTTTAACTAATTAAACAATGAGACTTCATATATTTTCTGTTTAATGCTGTGGCACATTTGTGAACACCTTAGTTTTTGTTATCACTTACATTAAAGCAGCTTTAAACTGTCATTCTGTCCCTTCTGTAAATGTTAAAAAAAACCACCTTCTTAGGGGGAAAAAACCCCATCACCATGTCAACAATGACACATTTTTAATACAATTATATGGAACATCCATCATACAATTGCCTACATCAGTTGTTACCATAGAAACGATAACGTATGAGAATGAGTGCGTTAATACGGTATAAACCTGTGATTTGCATTTGTACTGACGTCAGAACTGCTGCGATACTCGCCTTAGCTGTGTCATATCAGGTGTGATTCAGTCAAACCTTCCTACTTTCCAATTAAACCCGACTCACACACGACCAAAACACACCCGACTGCTCGAAAAAATTAAAGCAATTACCAGGAATGGAAGATAAATGAAATGGAAGTATGGAGAAGTGATTATTGATCCTCGGAAAATGTATATTCAGTATACGGTATCACACCCGTGGACGCTGAGAATTTCTCAAACATGCAGCATTCGTGCGAATGAATGATGAGAGGATTGATTCTGTTCCCTCTGCCTTGAACATTATCGTGGCTCTGTGCGGAATGGCTCACATTAAATGAACAGAAATCTCTGTTAAAAAAGCATTTTTATATTTTGCTAGTCTTGGAGCAATTTCTTATTGAAAATTAGGCTCAGCTGTTTCACACTATGGGAATTTTGGCCTTGGTAGAGAAATGATAAATGACACCAAGAACAAGTACAAAAGAAAGTGAGAGAAATTTTACCCACTGCATTTCATCTTCATGAGCGAGATCATAACTGCAACGGCCGAATGTGTCAGAGGGCGCTGACTATGATGTTCAGTGATGGGAATAACGGCGTTAGAAATAAACGGCGTTACTAACGGCGTTACTTTTTTTAGTAACGAGTAATCTAACTAATTACTTTTTGCATCGTTATAACGCCGTTCCCGTTACTTACAATAAAATACTATGCGTTATTTATTAAAGCTGTTCTCATCTGGCACGCTGCTCATTCAGCCTTTCTTTACTCTGCTTTAGTGGGGGGCGGGGAGACGCGAGACAGTCACTACGTTTACATGCACATAGAGAGAATCGAATTTCTGCCGTTGCTCGACTGAAATCGAAGTTCAAAATGCCATGTATACACCTTAATTTGGCTGAAATTGAACCGAACTTGATTTCTCGGAATCGAGCTACACGACCTAGTTTATGCGATTTCTGCCGAGCTACTTTGTGCATGTAAACCCTATCGAGCTAGTTGTCGAGCTACTTCCGGAAGTGACGAGTGACGAGACCACAAGCGGGAAGCACAACAGCCTCGGTCGGCATGACAACGAATCATGACAACGGCATGAATCTTTTCTTTTTGTGGCATTGTTTGCACTGTTAAAATTTAGCTCACTTACTGTATCACCAAATACATCTGTACAGCTGTTGCATAGCTGTGAATTGTGTACATAAACAAGTCATTGTATTTGTGTGTGTGTGTGTGTATATATATATATATATATATATATATATATATATATATATATATATATATATATATATATATATATCCAACATCTGAAGAATGTCAATAAAAACAAAACAATTGAACTTTTTGTGTGTTTATTAAGACATAAGTTAAATTGTAAGCAAAATAATAATAATTTTTTTGTAAGCAAAAAATGGACTTTAGAAAAATATTATTGTGCAAAATAAGTTGTCTTACAAAACAGTGGTCTGCGCCGGACAGTTTGTAGCCATACAGTCTGTTAGAGCAAGCCTAACAGCTTGAACACGGAACTGGCACTAGTGTTGCCAGATTGGGGGTTTTAAGTGCATTTTAGCGGATTTGAACATGTTTTGGGCTGGAAAACGTCAGCAGTATCTGGCAACACTATTCTTCATGACGACAACCGGAAGTGTACCAACACGATGGGGCGTGTAGCGCCACATGTGGCTCGGGTGCACAATGCACCTTACACAATAGCCCGATTTCACTTGTGCATGTAGGATTGGATTTCTCTGGCACCCCTGCTGGGACCCTTTGCTCGATTACCGACAGCAGCTCGATTTGGACGTGCATGTAAACGTAGTCAGTAGCATAGTAAGTCAATCAGACTAGATTTGGACAACATACGTAGGTAGGCCACGCCTGCTGCACTACTGCGCACACTTTCAATCAGAAGACACAGCGATGGCGAGCGGTCAGCCCAGCACTGCGCTTTCACATTGGAAATACAGCCATTACTTTTCATTACTTGAAATAAAAGGCAAAAATGTCTACGTGCAATGCACATTATGTCGAGGAACAAAGCGTTTGTCCTCGTCAGTGGCCAGTAATTAGTAACATAATTTTAATAACTACAAAAATATATTAAATTTGATAGATGTCTTATCTCACATTGTCCCACAAAAATATTAATATAGTGTAGATAACCTTACTAATTGGTTCTGTTAAGTGTCCATTTCAGTCATTAAACAAATTTAACATTCACTTTTATTATGATTACACTAATTGAATTTGATTTTTTTTGAGGGGGAACAAAATGTAACGGAATAATTACTTTCCCTGGTAATTAGTTACTTTTATGACAAAGTAACTCTGTTACTAACTCAGTTACTTTTTGGGAAAATTAACTAGTAACTATAACTAATTACTTTTTGAAAGTAACGTGCCCAACACTGATGATGTTACCCTTAGGGCCTCTGCACGCTCTTGCGACAAGGCTTTCGCAGATAGCTTTTCGCAGACAGTTGTAATTTATCGTTGAGCGGGGAGTAATAGGCGTGCGCGATGTTATTCACCGCCACAACGCAAGGGGGCGCGAAGTCGCGAAATCACTAGGAGTAGTTGGTGGGTGTGGTTAGTGGAGTGTTTATCCTCCGGTTACTTATAATGACTAGAACTGGAGTCGTATAGATGTACGTACTTCCTCACTTCCTCGATCAACCGCTCTTCGTGCTGCTCCATCTTCGCTCGTGTTTTTAAAAATGGCGGTCGTGAAAACAAACCAAACCGGGAAAGTAGGGAAGCGGAAGTGCGTGTACAGCAGATGTAGAGTGGACCAATCAGAGCCCTCTTGTCTGCGACACTGTCTGGAAGGCTTCTGTGGTGGTCACAGTTTTTGGAAGGTGCGCACAGAGCGTCTGCGAAGGTGGGGGGGCTACGCAGACGCCATCTGCGATGCTATCTGCGAGGACTGCGTTGTCAGCATAAATTGGCCTTTACCCAGAAAAGTGTGATTGTGAAAAGTGTGAGTACTGCATATTGTCAGAGAGTATTGCTGGGTTTCAGTCACGTGACTTTTCTTAGCGGTTTTACCGGAAGTGAAATCGCTGGTGGTCTAAAGCAGGGGTTCCCAAACTTTTCCATGCCAAGGCCCCCCAAACAGCATTAGCTTCTGGCTGGGGACCCCCTTTGCAAACCCACAGACAATGCTACAAAATATGTAAAGAAACATCAACTTTTAGAATGTTTTCTCTTACTTTTATTCAATATTCAATAATTGTTACATTTGTTTAGCATAAGAATATTATTAACTAACATGTTTTCAACACAAATATTTTCACACTGAACAATAAACTGTATAACCTCCTGTAGTACCTGATTCAACTCGTTATCCATCCTTTTTGCGGCCAGTGCCTCGCGATGGAGCATGCAGTGTGTGGCCACTACATGCGGGGCCTTCTGCTTAATGAGAGCGGTCACGCCACTGATCTTCCCGGTCATTGCCGCGGCTCCGTCCGAACACGCCCCCACACAACGGGTCCAGTCCAATCCGTTAGACTCGATGTAATCATTCAAAACTTGAAAAATGTCTTTCCCAGTAGTTCTTCTTTCAAGTGCTTTACAAAATAGTATTTCCTCCACAAGTCTTTCCTGTGAAATAAATCTGATGTACACAAGCAGTTGGGCCTCATTGGATAAATCTGTGCTCTCATCCAGCTGAAGTGCGAAGTATTCGCTGGCTCTCACCTGCTCCAACAGCTGAGCAGATACGTCTTGAGCCATGTCACCAATCCGTCGGCTCATGGTGTTATCAGAGAGTGGGACAGCATCGATTTTTTTGGCAGCATCCTCACCAAGCAATTCTCGGACAATGTCTTTGGTGGCTGGTAAAATCAAATCTTCTCCAATTGAGTGAGGTTTTTTAGCATGAGCAATGTGGTACGAGGCTAAAAATGATGCCTTCAGGGCCCGCTCGGGGACAGTAGCTTGCTGGGTGAATGCAGCAGGTTGCCTGACCAAATGCTCTTCTTTGCGTCTGAAGAAATCTACTGTTTTTTCGGCATCTGTCGGATGTTTTTGTACCAAGCGACGCTGAAGTTTCGAAGGTTTTAAGCACTCATTTGACAGGGTCTCCAGACAGAGGACGCATTTCGGGAAATCATGGCCATTTTTCTGTAAGGCTGTAAAGCCATACTTAATGTATGCTGCCTCATATTTTCGGATTTTAGTTGGCCAGGACTTCTTAGTTTTTTTCGCAGCAGTGTCCTCCACAGCAGGGCTGTTGGTTTGTTCCTTCGGTCTCTTCTTCAAAAACCTGTCCATTTTTGAAGAAGAGCAATACGCTAGCTTGAGGAGCAAAGCAGCTTGATAAATGGCGCAAACTGCAACGTCACAGGCAATCGGAGAGATGAGCATGGCAAACAACATTTTGATATGATGTATTATTATTAATAATTATATTTTATAATAATGATTAAAAAACTAATTACAATATATTTAATAATAATTATTTTAAAAAAGTATATTTTTTTTTTCGCAATTTTTTTGTTATCGTCCCTCCAACTTTCTGAGGCCCCCCAGCGCCCCCTGGCGGCCCCCCAGGGGGCCGCGGCCCCCACTTTGAAAACCACTGGTCTAAAGGCTGCCGTAGTGCAAACAATTAGCGATAACTTATCAGAGTACGCTCGTAATCTAGAAGCCGCTGCTGGCTTTAGATCTATTCAGAAGATTGCTCTGTGCAATGGAATCGACCCCGACAGTCTGGGAAAGAAAGATTTGTCATACAATCTCGAAAACTACCCTTCAGTCGAGTTCCCCGACATCTCGAACTATCTGGTGTTGCAGACGTCCTTCTACACCGCAAAACAGATGGAAGTGTGGAAGAGTATGGAAGATTACGATTTTTTTTTTGCATGTGGCTGGGTAAAGGACCTCGGGATCAAGTCGCTGCCGAATGAATCCTGAATTGTTTTTGCCTGTGTAAGTTTTTTTTTAAAGCTTTTTGTTCGTGTCTTTACAACGAAGCGCTGCAAGTTGAAGTGTAAATGAACAACAGTTGGCGTGATTCTGACTTGTGTTGGCTCTTATCTCTCAGCTACATCATTCACAAAGATCATCAGAAACCCCTTTAAAGACCTGGATCTTAGTTAAACAAGACGGAGAAGTGATCACGGCGCATTGTAACTGTACAGCTGGGGAAGAATTTCATCGCGACCTTCATGCAAGCGGACTTTGTGAGGAGGAAACAAAGAAACAGTTGGGGACTTTAGCACTTCGTGACTAAAAAAAAATAAGTAGCGTAAAATAAACGACACACAGCAAGAAAAGTACTTGGAGAACAGTAAGGACGTAGCTGAGAGGGAAATACAAACCTTTCACCAAGTGATCACTGCAAACTCTAGCATGCTTCGACTCGACTCCCTTCGATTTCACTGAGAGGTTCGAAAGCCACCGTTCTCCACGTCTTTTTGTGAAATCCTGTGTTCGTTCACCCTTTTTTATTAGTTCACAGCGAACCCTAAAGAAACGTTTATCAGTTTCACGGTTTGATCGATTCGAACAACCTAAAACAACGCAGCGTAAGGCATTTTTCATGACAGCGATGTACCTTCTCTGTACAAACAAAACAAGTAGCGGTGTCTTTGTGGTCTTTATTCAGACTCCAGTCAATCTCAGACTTCCACGCGGAAATGGTTTCTGCTTCTTAAAACACGTCCGGTACAGACGGAGTTGTCCCAGATTCAACTCGTTGACGTTTAGATGCAGATTCTTTGCGAAACTTCGGTTTCACATCGATCTGAACTGTTGGATGGTGCCATTATTCTATTCTTTAAATTCGTTTCTTAAGACGAGGATTTTTTAAGATGTTACCTTGACAGTTTCGGCGATAAACTTCCGCCTTCTTCAAAACAGTCACCAGATGTCGAGTGGTGACGTGCCTTATCAGCTGATGTTACTCTAAGGAGGCGTGAACGTCCCGCCCAATTTGACAGGTAGTTCACGCCTCCTGCTGTCAGGTCGCTCCTCCAGGACGGCGCTCCAGGTGTGTGACAGCGTATACGCTCCCTCATCCCGGTTCATCGTTCTCTGCGCACGCTTTCGTATCTCCACTGCCTCTAAAATCCAACGCTGGAATCTATTTTCTTCAGCGCGAATGACTCTGGCCTCTTCCCAATTCATTATATGATTTTGTCGTTTGCAGTGGTCTGAAATGGCTGATTTTAAGTTTTCTTGGTGTGCTTTTTCTTTTACGGATCTTGTGAGTCTTTTTGTTGTTTCTTTTTCACATTCTATTTGGTGTTCTTTTTTGCGAGTATGGAAGCATCTGCCCGTTTCACCAATATAGACTTTATTACATGAACGGCAAGGGATTTCATATATGACGTTGCATTTATTGTCCAGTTGTATTTTGTCTTTGGGGTGAACTAGCAGCTGTCGGAGGTTCTTGTATGGTTTGACCGGGGTGTTGATGTGGTATTTCTTCATGGATTGTTGGATGCGTTCTGTAACTCCTTTTATGTATGGTAGTGTGACAAAGCCTCGGTTTGTTTTTTCTGTGTTTTTCCTTGTTTGTTTGTTTGTTTTTTTCCTTTGTTTGTGTCTGTAATTTCCCTTTTCGGATTGTTGGATGGTGCCACCGAATACGATTCTGCATGTTAGTGGTATTGCCATGATGAAGAAACTTAAGACTCACACAGTTTTCACAAGACTTGTTTTCTGTCACGAGACAGAAAGAAATGTCGCCAAACTGGGCTTTTAAAAGCCGGTGGCTTCAGGAATTCCTAGTCGTCCGCCACGTTGTCCACAAAGAAGAACAAGTGATCACGGCGCATTGTAACTGTACGGCTGGGGAAGAATTTTGTCGCGACCTTCATGCATACGGACTTTGTGAGGAGTGAACAAAGAGCGAACAGCTGGGGACTTTAGCGCTTCGTGGCTAAAAAAAAAGAACCGTAAAATTATGATACATAGCAAGAAAAGTACTTGGAAAATCCCTAAGGACAGAGCTGAGAGGGAAATACAAACCTTTCACCAAGTGAAACTCGAGCATGCTTCGACTCGGCTCCCTTCGAGTTCACCGAGAGGTTCGAAAGCCACCTTTCTCGACGTCTTTTTGTGAAATCCTGTGTTCGTTCACCCTTTTTTATTAGTTCACGGCGAACCCTAAAGAAACTTTTATCAGTTTCACCGTTTGGTCGATTCGAACAACCTAAAACAACGAAGGCATTTTTCATGCGAGCGATGAACCTTCTCCGTACAAACGCTTTGTCAGCTGAGCTTCGGTAGCCCACCAACTAAAGTTTTGAATAACTAATGAGGCGGATGTGACGTCACATGAAACCCAGCAATACACTCACCGGTCACTTTATTAGGAACATCCACTTGCTGTTTTATGCCGTTCTCTTATCAGCCGATCCTTTGACAGCAACACAATGCATGAAATCATGCAGACACAAATCAAGAGATTCAGTTAAAGCTAGACGGCCTTTTGATTTCATAAAATCGGTGAAATTTAGTTCGCTCTGAAATGTGGTCATGGTGATATATGTTTATTTCTGTAATATCTCACAAAATATCAGGCCGTTCTGTTCTGTGGCTGGGAAGTTATTTAATTTGTGAGGATTAAAGTAAATAATGCGCATGAAATCACTCGCTTTGCGCAGTCAAGCAGACAGAGGAAGTCCGTGTGTGTGCGCATGCGCAGGTTTACCTTTGAGCGTGCACTGACAGTTCCATCATTCTGTCGCTAAACGAACAGCTGATCACACCGAGGTGCTCGCTGAGCGCCGATATTTATTAGTTTGGTCCTGCGTTTCCTTTCCTTCGTATAGAACATAACGTCTTTTCTTCTCGCTTTCTTTCCGTTACTGTAGTCGGTCTTTCACGTTTCATTCTCATACTCACGTCCTCCATTTTTCTCTCCTGTTTCAAATTTGTATCCCACAATGCCTTGCGCAAACGGGGAAAGCCCACCACGTCATGCATGATGTAGTATCTTGTATTGGGTCATGGTGAAGCAGGAAAAAATAGCAGAGAATTTAGGGCCACATGGCTCTAAATTCATTAATTGTTCTATTTTTAAAAAAACGAATACAATTAGAAGTCTGTGATTCGAATTCAGTAGCTTTCAGTCCGCTGAACAAAAATAACTGGGTGGCGGGGAAAATTCTTTTTATGACCTACGCTTGAAAAATCTGAAAGGCGGTCTAGCTTTAATGTTCACAGTGTTCGAACATCAGAATGGGAAGAATTGTGATCTCAAATGCCTCTTTTCCACCAACTCAGTTCCAGGGCTGGTTCGGGGCCAGTGCTGGTGCTGGTTCACAACTCGTTCAACTTGCGAGCCAGCTGAGAACCAGTTTGCTTTTCCATAGCTCGGGGTGCTAAAGGAAGCCACGTCATTACGTCGCTGTGTACATCAGTTATGTCGCTGTATACGTCATTACGTCGCTGTATACGTCAGTTACGTCGCTGTATACGTCAGTTACGTAGCTACGTTTGCATAAACCTTAGCGCGAATATCGAAGCAAAAACAACACGGAAGCAGCAGCAGCAGCAGCAACAACAACAATAATAATGGATGACTTCGCGTTTGTACAGCTGCTGCTTCTCGTCGCTTAAAAATGGCGATCTTTCGCGGTCTTGTTATTGTTGTTGGTCTTAACAACTCTGCCCCCCCCTGCTGACGTAAGCGGTTCTTTCCTCTGGCCCAGCAGAGAGTTGGTGCTAGCCTGGAACCGGTTTTTCTGGCCCCAGAGCCAGTTCTTTGTCAGTGGAAACTGAAAACCCGGTTCCAAACTAAGCACTGGCCCCGAACCAGCCCTGGAACTGCTTTGGTGGAAAAGGGGCAAAAGCGTGACTTCTTTTACTGTCGCTTGGGTGTTGGTTTGAGCCAGATGGACTGGTTTGAGGACTTCAGAAACTGCTGATCTCCTGGGTTTTTCACACACAACAGTCTCTAGAGTTTACACAGAATGGTGCAAAAAAAAAAAACATCGAGTGAGAGAGTGACAGTTCTGTGGGTGGAAACAAACGCCTTGTTGATGAGAAGTCAGAAGAAAATGGATAGAATGGTTTGAGCTTTTTTTGCCAGGAAGGATTCAGTAACTCGTGTAATCACTCTTTACAACCGTGGTGAGCAGAAAAGCATCTCAGCATGCAACAGCAGAAGAACGCACTGGGTTCCAGTCCTGCAGCCAAGAACAGGAATCTTTGAATCATGAACAAGTTCCTATTAAAGTGTAGAGTTTTGTGAGAGAGCATTGTTTATCTTATATATACAGTATGTGTGTGAGAGAGAGAGCAGTGTATATTGTGAGAGAGTGTAGAGTATTGAGAGAGAGTGCTGTGTATTGGGAGAGGCACTGTATCTTACCTTGAGAAAAACAAAACATGCATATCTTTAAAACTAAGCTCACTGATTTTATGGTTTAAAGCTATTGTGGTTATATTGACCAGAACTTTACACACTCAATATCAGAGATACACGCTCAGAATATTAAAGGCTATTTTAAATGCATCATGAAATATGTCCGAGAACAACATATTAATAGACAATTTGATTCTGTAGTATACTATAGCAAGAAAACATTTGCAAGGTACACAGTTTCCTTTTCGTGAATGACAGTTGTTTTTTCTATCCGTGTTCAGGCGCACACATTTTATTCGAGCCTTTCTCAAGGTCATACTCAAAACACATAACAGTAAGGGTCAAAGCACAAGATTTGTTAAATATTAATCATCTTGTAGACAGAGTCAGAAAGGTCCCAAATTTCTGACTCAGAATAATTCCCACTCAGAAGCTGAGGTCAACAGATTTTCCCTGTCAGAAGGTGGGAATGAAGGGTTTTTCCCCCCCATATGGCGTGAACGTGGTCTGAGTTGGGGATCTGTGTAAAGAACGATGTGGTGTGGTATCTCTGAAAGGTTCAGAGGGTGTGAATGGAGTGTGGAGTAATGTTCGTGTGGAATGATGCAGAAAAGTCATGTAATGGTCATATTCAGAATATGTTCCAACACATTACACACAATTTAACACAATATGACCCAAACATGCAAACGCCGCTTTCATTTTCATTCTCACATACAGTATGCTTTGTCTTTTTTCTGTCTCTCTCTGTTTCTGATGATTTTGAATTTTTGAGAGCACAAAACAGACACCACTGCCACACAGACCTTTTTTTTGTTATCCTGGATAAAACTTGTGTATACAGTGTGTGTGTGTGTGTGTGTGTGTGTGTGTGTGTGTGTGTGTGTGTGTGTGTGTATGCATGAGTGAATGAGTATAGAGAGTACATGTGTCTCGTGTCTCAGTATGTATATGTGTGTGTGTGTGTGTGTGTGTGTGTGTGTGTATTATATATATGAGTATGCAGTATGGGTGTATGACATATAGTGTGTGTATGTGTGTGTGTGTGTGTGTGTATCATGAGTATGCAGTATGGGTGTATGACATATAGTGCGTGTGTGTGTATTATATATATGAGTATACAGTATGGGTGTATGACATATAGTGTGTGTGTGTGTGTGTGTGTGTGTGTGTGTGTGTGTGTGTGTGTGTGTATTATATACATGAGTATGCAGTATGGGTGTATGACATATAGTGTGTGTGTGTGTGTGTGTGTGTGTGTGTGTGTGTGTGTGTGTGTGTGTGTGTGTATTATATATATGAGTATGCAGTATGGGTGTATGACATATAGTGTGTGTGTGTGTGTGTGTGTGTGTGTGTGTGTGTGTGTGTGTGTGTGTGTGTGTGTGTGTGTGTTATATACATGAGTATGCAGTATGGGTGTATGACATATAGTGTGTGTGTGTGTATTATATATATGAGTATGCAGTATGGGTGTATAACATATAGTGTGTGTGTGTGTGCGTGTGTGTGTGTGTGTGTGTGTGTGTGTGTATTATATACATGAGTATGCAGTATGGGTGTATGACATATAGTGTGTGTGTGTGTGCGTGTGTGTGTGTGTGTGTGTGTGTGTATTATATACATGAGTATGCAGTATGGGTGTATGACATATAGTGTGTGTGTGTGTATTATATATATGAGTATGCAGTATGGGTGTATAACATATAGTGTGTGTGTGTGTGCGTGTGTGTGTGTGTGTGTATTATATATATGAGTATGCAGTATGGGTGTATGACATATAGTGCGTGTGTGTGTGTATTATATATATGAGTATGCAGTATGGGTGTATGACATATAGTGTGTGTGTGTGTATTATATATATGAGTATGCAGTATGGGTGTATAACATATAGTGTGTGTGTGTGTGTGTGTGCGCGTGTGTGTGTGTGTGTGTATTATATATATGAGTATGCAGTATGGGTGTATGACATATAGTGCGTGTGTGTGTGTATTATATATATGAGTATGCAGTATGGGTGTATGACATATAGTGTGTGTGTGTGTATTATATATATGAGTATGCAGTATGGGTGTATAACATATAGTGTGTGTGTGTGTATTATATATATGAGTATGCAGTATGGGTGTATAACATATAGTGTGTGTGTGTGTATTATATATATGAGTATGCAGTATGGGTGTATAACATATAGTGTGTGTGTGTGTATTATATATATGAGTATGCAGTATGGGTGTATAACATATAGTGTGTGTGTGTGTATTATATATATGAGTATGCAGTATGGGTGTATAACATATAGTGTGTGTGTGTGTGTGCGTGTGTGTGTGTGTGTGTGTATTATATATATGAGTATACAGTATGGGTGTATAACATATAGTGTGTGTGTGTGTGTGTGTGTGTGTGTGTGTGTATCATATATATGAGTATGCAGTATGGGTGTATGACATATAGTGCGTGCGAGTGTGTGTATCATATATATGAGTATGCAGTATGGGTGTATGACTTATAGTGCGTGTGTGTGTGTGTGTGTGTGTGTGTGTGTGTGTATCATATATATGAGTATGCAGTATGGGTGTATGACATATAGTGCGTGAGTGTGTGGGTATCATATATATGAGTATGCAGTATGGGTGTATGACATATATTGCGTGCGTGTGTGTGTATCATATATATGAGTATGCAGTATGGGTGTCTCTCTCTGTTTCTGATGATTTTGAATTTTTGAGAGCACAAAACAGACACCACTGCCACACAGACCTTTTTTTTGTTATCCTGGATAAAACTTGTGTATACAGTGTGTGTGTGTGTGTGTGTGTGTGTGTGTGTGTGTGTGTGTGTGTGTGTGTGTGTGTGTATGCATGAGTGAATGAGTATAGAGAGTACATGTGTCTCGTGTCTCAGTATGTATATGTGTGTGTGTGTGTGTGTGTATTATATATATGAGTATGCAGTATGGGTGTATGACATATAGTGTGTGTATGTGTGTGTGTGTGTGTGTGTATCATGAGTATGCAGTATGGGTGTATGACATATAGTGCGTGTGTGTGTATTATATATATGAGTATACAGTATGGGTGTATGACATATAGTGTGTGTGTGTGTGTGTGTGTGTGTGTGTGTGTGTGTGTGTGTGTGTGTGTGTGTGTGTGTATTATATACATGAGTATGCAGTATGGGTGTATGACATATAGTGTGTGTGTGTGTGTGTGTGTGTGTGTGTGTGTGTGTGTGTGTGTGTGTGTGTGTATCATATATATGAGTATGCAGTATGGGTGTATGACATATAGTGCGTGAGTGTGTGGGTATCATATATATGAGTATGCAGTATGGGTGTATGACATATAGTGCATGCATGTGTGTGTGTATTATATACATGAGTATGCAGTATGGGTGTATGATATATAGTGCGTGTGTGTGTATTATATATATGAGTATGCAGTATGGGTGTATGACATATAGTGCATGCGTGTGTGTGTGTATTATATATATGAGTATGCAGGATGGGTGTATGATATATGTGTGTTACTACAGTACGTGTATCAGTATGTTTGTGTATTTCTACAATGTGTGTGTGTGTGTGTGTATGTGTGTGTGTGTTGATGTATGTTACTACAGTATGTGTATCAGTATCTATGTGTGTGTGTGTGTGTGTGTGTATTACTACAGTATATCAGTATGTATGTGTGTATATAACGACAGTATATCAGTGTGTGTGTGTGTGTGTGTGTGTGTGTGTGTGTGTGTGTGAGACTACAGGATGTGTATCAGTGTGTGCGTGCACACAAACCTCTGACTTGATCTTCACCTCATAAAGGACTAAGACAATTACTTCTGCATCATCTAAAAGCCATTACTTCAACACTACATAAGTGGAGAGTTTATGAAATTTGTGACAAACAAAATGACGGTATTTTATCGTGGCCATTTTCTTCCCGGCCATTGCAACATTCCTCGGCCTTTTAAGGGAGCTTTGTGAGCCGGTTATTCTTAGGATGTTTGTTCAGATTACCTAAATAGTCTCTTTGGGTCGAAACGACCGTTTCTTAATTTATACCAAATGTGGAAGAGTACCTCCTGATTCCTGCCAGATTTACACAAGTTTCACTGACTTTTTATTTTGTGCTCATATATGTTTGTTGATCCATGCCAATCAGCTGTAATTTAGAAAAAATATTCACAGCACAGCTGATTTACATTTAGCCACACGCATAAAACTCTATAAAAGGCTAAGGCCACAGAAAGCTGAAGGTAGTAATGCAGATCAGCCACTGCAGCATGTCAGCCACACACACACTCTCGTAGGTGCTGATTTCTTTATATAGGGTGCCATTACTTTTGTTTTAATCGTGTGACCAGTTTTTCCATTTGTTGTAATTTCTGGCTTTCTTTTGGATTGCTTTCTTTAAAGTTATAAATACGAGACAACCGATTTTCACAAAATCTTCATTAAATGGTGAATTAAACATGACTGTGCAATTCATATATAAAATAACAGTAACATCATCAATTACATGATTTATCATGATTAGGGAGTCTCCTTAAATATAAATCCACACAAACCCAGGAGAGCTCTTGTCCATTTAACTGAATTTTCATGAACATGAGTTTTCTTGTGTAAAAGATTTATGAATAAAGTCATTTGTACCCAGTTTGATAAATGAGGTCTGATGTAAGAACAATACCATTAAATGAAAATGTCGCTCGATTAAAATGTTTTGATAAATTTGTTTCTGTCCTAATGGCTTCATTTAACTTCTATGTTAAAGTTTGTATCTTTTGGTATAAAACTGCAGGATGAAAAACTTTCCTCTGGTTATTAAGATCATCTTAACGTTTCAGTGGGTTTCGTAAAAGGAGGCAGGAAACGTCTATGTCTTTAAAAGGCACTGAAATGAGGAGCAGTGATGCAACAGAAAAAGCAAATCCACTCAGGATTTAAATGACAGGGTGAAAGAAGGAGGAAAAAATATATCATACGTCAAGTGATTCAAATGAATAAAGGTTGGTTTTGGTTTTTTAACCCTTTGATGCAAAACATGGGTCAAAAGTGACCCGGCTGAGTTTTTATCTTCTATATCTTTGCAATAAATTAATTCCATCATTCAGTATTCAAGATATTCCTCAATTAACTTGTTTTTGATCATCATACATCCTTATTTTATTTTTTCCTTTCTTACTTTTTGAATAAAAACCCTTTTTGTATCACTACCCTTCTAATGCACAACATGGGTCAAAAACGACCTGCATTCATTTTCCAGGTTATTTCATGTACGGCTGAGTGTTTCTATGATATACTTTTGAAATAAATTCATTTTGTCATTTACTTTTCCAAATATGCAGTAAATATCTTGTTTTTGTTTGACACAAATCATCATTTTTATTTTTCCTTTCTTAAGTTATGAACAAGCACAGCTTTTGTAATTCTACATCAAGTTTACACACACGGGTCAGAACCGACCCGCATGCATTTACTCCAGCGTTTGGTGGGAACTGTGAATTGTGCTCGTGTCAGACATTTCACAGCTCAGCACAGCGCCCTTTGCCCATCTAATACATGTAAGGAATGTTTTTCAATTGTTCTAACATTACCTTAGAAAAAAATTGATGATGTGTAGGTTCCCTTGAGAGTGAGTAGATTACTTGTCAGAAAGTTGCAAGTAATTACTATTAGCTACCGAGCTGTTGACATATTCTACTTTAGTTAGCTAATTTTATTGTAGTTGGCTTAGCTAACTACATAGTTAATAAATAAATAACTGGCCCCATTCACTGCTAAAGTAATTACTTGAAACAAATTATTATTATAGTATTAAGACGTTTAATTTTAAATCACACTTGGATGACCCATGTGTAGTAATATAAAAAGTATTTTTGTTCATAAAGTAGGAAAGGAAAAATTATATTAATGATTTGTGGTAATTAAAAACAAGATATTTAAAGAATACTTGGAATATTCAATCATAAAATAAATTGATTTCAAAAGATAGAGCAAAGAAAAACTCAGTCAGCATGAAATAACCTGGAAAATGAATGCGGGTCATTTTTGACCCATGTTGTGCATTAGAAGGGGTGTGCATATGTTTTGCATCAAAGGGTTAAAGAAAGGCCAGGATGTCAGCGCAAGCTTAATTTTTGATTATTTGAACAAATGTTCAACTTGAACAAATCAGCAGCATTATTTCTTGCCCTGGTTGTTGTGTATGACTGGGTACATTTTGGCATTTTGGACTGATTCACAAATCCAGGGTGGTTTTTCACACCTTGGCCTTTCCCGATATTGGCCTTCCACATGTCCAGCAGTACTTGTAATAACCCCTTATAATCTCAACCCCGATTGTGTATTTTTCTGAGGCCAGGCTGCAAGCCAAAAACAATTTCCCCTGCCTAATGCCAGGCACTGTATGGAAAGAGGTAATGACAATTTTCTGGACATAAATAGTCTTCCTGCTCACATCAAATCAAGAGCTCGGAGGCCAACTCTCGCCCCGTCTCGCCGGTTATTACCAACAACCAGAATATGCATACGGATATAGATGTGTTGTTCTCCTGCTCATGGATCAAATTAATTTCCTCCCACCTACGCCTGGCCTCTGGGGCAAAATAAGGAAGCAATCCAAAATGAGCGAAATTGTCTCCTAACAGGTGTGAATACAAACATCGTGTTACCTGGCGCTGTTTTTAACAGACCGAGGTCAAGCTCACGCACGCAACTTGTTTAAAGCATCGCTCCAAAGGCTAAAAACAGGCAAACGAACATTGAAATGATGTGCTTGACGTCACTGTATTGCTAATGCAGGGTAAAATTCAGGGTGTTCATCAAGCAGACGATATTAAATTATTCCAGGATTATGGTGGTTTTTTTCCTATATCTTGGTCTGACGTCAATGAGCCAGGCTTTTCTCTCCAGACCACTGTTCCGTTTTGTCATAATAAAATGTCACTTTACATAACGCTGGCATGATTTTTTTTTTCTCTTTCTTTCCTCTTCCACTTTGTGGTCAGAAATAAATGTACAACAAATGGTGCGATTTAAAAAAAACATGCTGTTATTTAACAAAGGAAATGTATAATCATTGATGTGGTAGAGCTTTTTGTAAGGAGATAAAAGGAGTCTCCAGTGTCAGCAGCGTGAAACAGCCAGTACGTTTTCCACCACAGGAAAGTCTTCAAAACAGGATTTTACACTTTTCGGTTACTTAGTAACATGAAAAATGATGGTTTTTAGTCTTATTAACTTTGAGAGGTAAAATAATGGCTGGTGATGGAATGACTGTTTGTAGTCACTATAAAATAAGTGAGAACCAGAACTAACTTTCTTCTCAGACTTTCTATAACATTAAATGTAACTATAAAAGGATAATAAAGTATGACATGTTCATTAATAAATTAAAACTAGTAATTGGGAAATTGCTTTGATGCAAGAGGAATTAAACACTCCAGGATGAGATGTTTTAGATAGATAGATAGATAGATAGATAGATAGATAGATAGATAGATAGATAGATAGATAGATAGATAGATAGATAGATAGATAGATAGATAGATAGATAGATAGACAAACTGTTAGACAGACAGACAGTAAATAAAGAGACGGACAGAGAAAAACAGTAAATAAATAAAAAGACAAACAGACAGAGACACAGACTAAGTAAAGACAGACAGACAGAGACAGACAGTAAATAAATATACAGAGAGACAGACAGTAAGTAAAGACAGACAGTAAATAAATAAAGACAGGCAGACAGAGACACAGTAAGTGAAGACAGACAGTAAATAAATAAAGACAGTAAATAAATACAGACAGACAATAAATAAAGACAGACAGACAGACAGAGACAGACAGTAAATAAATAGACAGTAAATATAGATAGATACCGTAAATCCTCTAATATAGGCCGGGGCCTTTATTTCACTCAAGTGTATCTTGGTCCAGGCCATTATTGGAAGGAGGCCAGAATTAGAGGCAGGCCTCTATTTCTATTTGAGCAAAACAGACTACCAGTGGAATGAATAAAAACGAGATTTTGTGTCTATTTGAACCTATAAAATAGGTTCATTTATTAGCCTTCCATGAACACGGGCTGATATTTGAACAACATATGTGAACTACCGTAAATCCTCTAATATAGGCCGGGGACACACGACAATAAACAATAAACTCTTTATAGCCTCGATTAGAATCTAGTGAACTTGCTCAGCACTACCGCACGCACGACTCTGACACACACTGTAGCGCAACGTGGGGTACAGAGACTCGCTGAAAAACTCCTCGGGTATTTTTCTGAGTTTACCGAAAATCAGAGTAGAAGGAGCCACCCACCCTCTGTCTGGTTTGAAGCGGTTCTGTAGGACATTGAGCTTTACAGAGTCCGGTGCACATTTTAAGGCATCTGGTTGAAGTTTCCCTATGTGTGATAAATCTGATGTCAGTGATAGCGGGCTGACTCGGGGCTCATTAGTAAAGCTATCTGATGGATCATTTGTCAGCAAGGTGGAGCAACCATCTACTTCTGATCGTAAGGGACATGGGGAGATGTAGGTGTTCTTATATGAAATTCACTGGATGTATGGCTAGTTTCAAACTCAGAGGTAGATGAAGGCAATTCCCTCAAAGGAACTGACCTAGCATCCAGCTGCAGCGTACTGCTGCTCGGTTGCGGAGGAGTGGAAGCTGCCGGTGCCGTGTTACTAGCTGATACTGGAGAGGACTGGCAAGCAGATGACACCCCTGGATCACTGCTTTTGGACTTTTTCGTAAAAGTCTGAAACAAGCTCGTTTGTTTCAGGGTTCGTTTACTCATTTTTGACTCGCTTCTCAATAAATTCTCGCACAAGCTCTGACTACTGACGATTGTCTGTCTCCGTTTCTCAAAACTGGAGAGTGTGTCGTTCACGAACGAACCGTTCTTTTTGAACGAGTCTTCGAAGTGAACGACTAGAACTAGTTCGCGCTGCCTCTCGTTCTCGGTCGTTGGCGAATCAGCAGTCTCTGCTCGCTGGCAGCAGGGCGGTCGCTGAATCTCGGTCGTTGGCGAATCAGCAGTCTCTGCTCGCTGGCAGCAGGGCGGTCGCTGAATCTCGGTCGTTGGCGAATCAGCAGTCTCTGCTCGCTGGCAGCAGGGCGGTCGCTGAATCTCGGTCGTTGGTGAATCAGCAGTCTCTGCTCGCTGGCAGCAGGGCGGTCGCTGAATCTCGGTCGTTGGTGAATCAGCAGTCTCTGCTCGCTGGCAGCAGGGCGGTCGCTGAATCTCGGTCGTTGGTGAATCAGCAGTCTCTGCTCGCTGGCAGCAGGGCGGTCGCTGAATCTCGGTCGTTGGCGAATCAGCAGGATCTGTTCAGTAGCAGAAGGGCGTCCAACTTGCATTTTGATCTGTGCAGAGCAGCGCCACTTTACTTCTTTAAGGGCTATCTGAGCCCTATTATCAGAGCGTTGACACATGCCAGGTCTTTAGTTTACAATTTAGAGCTCTCACTCAGCAATACATTTCAGTTCACAGCGAACGAGCTCAGCAGTTCGCGAACGAACGAACAGCCAGCAGCCAGCCTGCCTGCTGCCATACTGAGCTGGGCGCATAGCAACGGTTTCCATGACTGTGATAAACAATGAAGAACGTGGCTCTGGAGATCGCGGCATACTGTGTTCGTTTTTTTAATGTTAATGCAATTTGTAATAAAGTGGTTTGTTCTTTGTAATGAGTGTTGCTGTTGAATATGAGCAAAATGGGTGTTACTTAATGGGTTTGAACAACTGCATGAAACAGTCTGCAATGCATAATGCAAAGGATAATGTTTTTCTTCCATCTTTTTCTCAAGCACATTGTCTCATCTCATCTCATTATCTCTAGCCGCTTTATCCTTCTACAGGGTCGCAGGCGAGCTGGAGCCTATCCCAGCTGACTACGGGCGAAAGGCAGGGTACACCCTGGACAAGTCGCCAGGTCATCACAGGGCTGACACATAGACACAGACAACCATTCACACTCACATTCACACCTACGGTCAATTTAGAGTCACCAGTTAACCTAACCTGCATGTCTTTGGACTGTGGGGGAAACCGGAGCACCCGGAGGAAACCCACGCGGACACGGGGAGAACATGCAAACTCCACACAGAAAGGCCCTCGCCGGCCCCGGGGCTCGAACCCAGGACCTTCTTGCTGTGAGGCGACAGCGCTAACCACTACACCACCGTGCCGCCCAAGCACATTGTAATGCAGGGGTCACCAAACTTTTTTCTCTGGGGGCCACATTGTCGTTCCTGACTGTGATGGGGGCCGGGGTCGGGTCAGCTATATCACATAGAATTGTATAACCCAGACAAATATGACCACCAGCAGGCCTCATTGTGTAGTAGAGATTACTAGCCTGGCACGGCCATCCCCACAACTATATCCATACTACTATATCCCCACTACTATATCCATACTACTACATCCACACTACTATATCCATACTACTATATCCTCACTACTATATCCATACTACTACATCCACACTACTATATCCATACTACTATATCCTCACTACTATATCAACACTTGATTCCTGGCACATATTTGTTTATCTTTACTAGTGGTTTGCAAAAGTAGTAATCAAGTCTTCACACTTTGTTTTAATTTGAAATACCACAGATATTCCATTTATTTATTTTCTAATAAAAATAATATCAAAGCTGTCAAGGTAAGAAACATCTGCCTAGTTGAGGTGATTGACACTGGCAAAGGTGAGTGGAAAATTATAAATTGTAGGTAGGCCTGTTGATATTATTAATAATAATTGTATGCAGCACTTAATAAAGGTCAAATAAACAGGCCTATAAAATAAATACATTTAAAAAAACAGTGAAATTATAATAATATGAGCAATAGATCACAGCAGTTGTGCTGTGTCCTGCACGTCATTGCTCTCATCCATGGCCAAAGCAAAAAACTCGAATTCTGACGCTTTCTCATTCAGCTGGTCATACACGTCGTCCCCCAAATCTTCGGTTCGCCTGGTCATAGTAGGTGCAGAGAGACTCGCCGCGTTGAGCGCATCCTTCTTGTCGGGACACACCTCCTCGGCCACAGCAAGCATGCATACTTTAACAAAGTCCCCATCAGTAAACGGCTTTCCATGGGTAGCTAGTAGGTGAGCTACCTTATAGCTAGCTCGGACAGCAGCCTGGTTGATCTGGGTTTGGCGAAGGAATACATTCTGTTGTGCAGCCAGTCCGCATTTCATCCTCCGAATCCTGTCTTCTCTTGTTTGCCCTCGCAAACTAGCATACTCTTTGTGGCATAGTTCGAATTACGTGGGAGCCAATGGGAGCTGAGCTCCCATTCCCTCAGGCTCCCATGAAAGAAGCAAACTTAATTTTCTGTGCAACTCTCTCAAATACGTCATATATCACCATAATAAGCTTGAATAGCCTATATCACCATATAAATATAAATAAAACTCATTTCATTTCCGATCACCATGCAGCCATAACTTTGTATTGAACGTGTTATTAAACCGCAACATGTACAGCTGTACTTCACCACCACACCACTATGCGCGCAAACTGAAATTTGCAGCCTGCGAAATCGAATGTGAAGTTAAGTCCGAAGAAGACTTGTCCTCTATCTCACAACGATCTTCCTTTGTTTAACAATATATATAATTATATATATATATATATATAATTTGTTTAACAATATATATATATATATATATATATATATATATGCATGCAACACCGCGTGTGTGTGTGTGTGTGTGTGCGTGCGTGCATGCGCGCGCCTGTGTGTGAAAGCTGTGCACTGCAGTGCGCTGGTCCAGGAGAGCGAGTATGCATTGCTTTTTTTTTTTAAATAGAGACCCCCATAGGGTCAAATGTATAATTCGAACCCTGCTTTGTGGCGGGTTTCATAGTGACGATGCAGATTATATTCTTTGAAAACCGGCACACTTTCTTTACATACAAGACAAACTGCACGGTCCTTACACTGAACGAAAAAATAATCGGTGGTCCACTGTTCTTTAAAAACTCTGCACTCTGTCAGCTTTTCGCTGACCGCTAGCCATTTTGCTGTCCTGAACACTGTCAGTTCTCTGCGCGTGCGCTGCCTGTCACTGCTTGATCGCGAGCATATGATGAAAATTCGGAAAATATGAATAGTTCATTTTATAACTAAATATCAATTTTAATTGATAAAATCAACAAAATACAAGATGCAGACATGTTATTATTTGACAAAAAGCAATTTAAAAAAATAGGCCATGACCACTTTTGGGGATTGCCTCATAGGGCCGGTTCAAGTGGTGGGGGGCAGAGGGGCTGGAGGGCCGGTCAAAGGGGGGTGGCGGGCCGGATCTGGCCCGCGGGCCGTAGTTTGGTGACCCCTGTTGTAATGTATGAAAATCTATTGTGGATGGCACCTCTGCCGCATCTCGTTCACTCAAGATGAACTAAACTTCGGACGACAGCCATTGTTGTGCCGCTTTGGTGTGACGTCATCAAAATGAACGAGTGAACGAACTGAACGAACGAATTTCTTTGCTGAACTGACCGACATGAACGAACTGGCGGAAATGAATCGCCATGTCCCACCAATAGAGAGAACCTCAGTGGTGCAAGAAAAGCATATCTGCATTGACCAATGAGCTTTCTTGGTCACGCACACCCCGCCCACTCCTGAAGCACACAAATGCGCCGGCACACACACGTCTCTCTCTCTCTCTCAAATTATGTTGCATTGCCAAAGCATTCAGGTAACAATTATAATTAAAAAATATATCTCTCTCCCCAAGGTACGCCTAGTGCGTACGGCCATACGCCTGGCGGCGCCACTGATCACAATTGTCTTTCAGATCGGAGCGATTGTGTAAGGCCACTATGATCTCAGAAACATCGCTGGTTATAGCCCCGGCCTGTATTAGAGTCCGGCCATTATTTACCTCCTCCGACAGCGAGAGCGGCCAATATTAGAGTCCCGGCCAGTAATAGAATACAGGCCAGTATTAGAGGATTTACTGTAGATAGATAGATAGATAGATAGATAGATAGATAGATAGATAGATAGATAGATAGATAGATAGATAGATAGATAGATAGATAGATAAAAACAGACAAACTGTTAGACAGGCAGTAAATAAAGACAGACAGACAGTAAGTAAAGACAGACAGTAAATAAATAAAGACAGGCAGACAGAGACACAGTAAGTGAAGACAGAGTAAATAAATAAAGACAGTAAATAAATACAGACAGACAATAAATACAGACAGAGAGACAGTTAATAAAGACAGAGACAGACAATAAATAAATAGACAGTAAATATAGATAGATAGATAGATAGATAGATAGATAGATAGATAGATAGATAGATAGATAGATAGATAGATAGATAGATAGATAGATAGATAGATAAAAACAGACAAACTGTTAGACAGGCAGTAAATAAAGACAGACAGACACTAAGTAAAGACAGACAGTAAATAAATAAAGACAGGCAGACAGAGACACAGTAAGTGAAGACAGACAGTAAATAAATAAAGACAGTAAATAAATACAGACAGACAATAAATAAAGACAGACAGACAGAGAGACAGTTAATAAAGACAGAGACAGACAGTAAATATAGATAGATAGATAGATAGATAGATAGATAGATAGATAGATAGATAGATAGATAGATAGATAGATAGATAGATAGATAGATAAAAACAGACAAACTGTTAGACAGGCAGTAAATAAAGACAGACAGACACTAAGTAAAGACAGACAGACCATAAATAAAGACAGACAAACAGTAAATAAATAAAGACTGACAGACAGATAGTAAGTAAAGACAGACAGAGACAACAGTAAATAAATAAATACAGAGAGACAGAGACAGACAGTAAGTGAAGACAGACAGTAAATAAATAAAGACAGTAAATAAATACAGACAGACAATAAATAAAGACAGACAGAGACAAACAGTAAATAAAGACAGGTAGACAGAGACAGACAGTAAGTGAAGACAGACAGTAAGTAAAGACAGACAGAGAGACAGTTAATAATGACAGAGATAGACAGTAAATAAATAAAGACAGAGAGTAAAGATAGATAGATAGATAGATAGATAGATAGATAGATAGATAGATAGATAGATAGATAGATAGATAGATAGATAGATAGATAGATGTGTTAACAGAATCTTTGCTTCATCACACCACCGTGTTATTGATTATTTTCCTGTAACAGGAAAATAACTTGAAGTGTTCAGTCCTTTCTTAAAGAAGAAGAAGGGAGATGCAGCAGGGCGTGGTGGTGACTCACAGCTCCAGGATCCAGAATTCAATCCTCAGACTGAATTCCAGATCCACTAAAGTGATTCCTGAAGATAAATGAACACAGTGGTCTGAAGTTGTTCCACTGTAAAACCAGCCTCGTGGGGAAGGAAAACCTCAGACTGCCATTACGTGTCCTGGATGGTTTAAAATCCAAGACCTGCCCCGTCGTCTCGGTGTCATTTCCCTTTATTGGTCTTTAGAGTGTTAACAGCAACCCTACCTACCTGCTGTAGATAATGCAATGATGGCGTACTTGTGTTGAGCTGCTGGTGGTCTCGAGCTGGGATTATCAGAAACGCCTCAGCGTCACCGTTCTGTGAGTACCGTACCTCCAACCACGAGTTCATTTGTGAGAACTCGATTTGTGTTTACTTTCTGACCTACACATTTTCAAGGTTTCCAAACTTCCATCCCATCCAGCCCAAGGGCTTAATAATTAGCTGGTGGGATCAATCAGGTGTGTTGGGAGTTGGAGAAACTTGAAGCTGTGAAGTCAGAGGGTTCTCTTGACCTGAGTTATGGAGCCCTGCTTGAGGGCAAGATTTAATACAAGCCCTACAGTCAGCTCCCTCGGGCTCGCTGGACTTCACTCATCACAGCAGTATAGTGTGTCCTTTCTCTATAATGTTATATTTGTCTCTGTGTTAGTCCAAGGACACACAGACTAGAGACAGACATCCCCAGACACACACACAAACTGTCTTAGTTTAGAATTATTTTTGAGAGCATAGTGAAATTGTTGTATTATTTAGCATGAATATGATTATTATTATCCTTAGGAGGTATTTTAACCTTAAGCTCCTTTAAGCTGAGCCTAAATACACTTTGAGTTTAAATGTTTAGAGGACTTCATGTGTATGTGATCATCTTGTGTTCTCCACCACTGATTATCATTGTAAAGGCATTTTGCGTGCCTGCAGGCAAATCACAGCTGTACTAATATTCATTATTCTATCCATGTTCACTGGATATGAGCAACTGTGCACTCTGATTGGCTACTCCACTACTAGGATATCAGCTCATATACCGTGAGTAGAGAAAAACAAAATAGTGGAGTGTGTCACTGAACCAACCGAGGACGAAATAAAAACTCTACTCAAAAACAAGACCCCCAAAATACAAAAAAAAAGCAACGAAATATGGAATAAAAGTATTTGATGGAAAGAACATACACTACCGTTCAAAAGTTTGGGGTCACCCAGACAATTTTGTGTTTTCCATGAAAAGTCACACTTTTATTTAGCACCATAAGTTGTAAAATGAATAGAAAATATAGTCAAGACATTTTTCTGGCCATTTTGAGCATTTAATCGACCCCACAAATGTGATGCTCCAGAAACTCAATCTGCTCAAAGGAAGGTCAGTTTTATAGCTTCTCTAAAGAGCTCAACTGTTTTCAGCTGTGCTAACATGATTGTACAAGGGTTTTCTAATCATCCATTAGCCTTCTGAGGCAATGAGCAAACACATTGTACCATTAGAACACTGGAGTGATAGACTAAGTTTACATTAGACTGTATCTGTCTCGTTTTCTTCGCGGATGCACTGTCCGTTTACATTAAAACGCCTGGAAACGCCGGGAAACGGGAATCCGCCAGGGTCCACGTATTCAATCCAGATCGTGTCTGGTCCGGTGCTGTGTAAACATTGAGAATACGCGGATATGCAGATACGCTGTGCTGAGCTCTAGCTGGCATCGTCATTGGACAACGTCACTGTGACATCCACCTTCCTGATTCGCTTGGTCATGTGACGCGACTGCTGAAAAACGGCACGGACTTCCGCCTTGTATCACCTTTCATTAAAGAGTATAAAAGTATGAAAATACTGCAAATACTGATGCAAATACTGCCCATTGTGTAGTTATGATTGTCTTTAGGCTTGCCATCCTTCCACTTGCAAGTGGTAAGTGACTTGCGCACAGCGGCTCAGTCCCGAATCACTGCTCGTGTGCTTCACTCGTGCGCTCTGTGAGCTGCGCAGGGCCGGAGTGCGCACCCTCCAGAGGGCACTCGCTGTTCAGGGCGGAGTGATTTGGAGCGCAGGTGCTGAGGAGGAAGCGATGAGCCGCACTGGCACATTTCAACTTACGTGCCGAATTAGTCATGTGATTAGCGTATCCGTGTATTGGCGTTGCTGTGTGCACGCGAATCGTTTTTAAAAACATTAATCTGATGATCCGCTGATACGGTCTAATGTAAACCCCACCATAGTTGCTGGAAATGGGCCTCTATACACCTATGGAGATATTGCACCAAAAACCAGACATTTGCAGCTAGAATAGTCATTTACCACATTAGCAATGTATAGAGTGGATTTCTGATTAGTTTAAAGTGATCTTCGTTGAAAAGAACAGTGCTTTTCTTTCAAAAATAAGGACATTTCAAAGTGACCCCAAACTTTTGAACGGTAGTGTATATATATATATTTTTTATTTTTCAAGAATTATTATTATTATCGCATTTAACACAAATTGCTCCTGTCATTTCGCCGGTTTGTTTACATTCTTCATCTTTAAGCATTAAAATTTGTTGAATTTTTTTAGACTGGTTCAAAAGCTCAAAGAAGTTTGAAAATTACAGAACTGAAATGTCCAAGGAAGAATTAAATAAATGTCTAAAGCTATTCTATACGTCGGCATGACAGCAAGATGGCACTTTCTACAAAAAACACAACACTAAAGTCAATTCGTGCAGCCATCGAAAGGTTTTTAAGAAGAACGCCTGAGCAGAAATGATTTTGTCGGACGTTTTGTATAAAGTTTTTATTGATTGAATTTGCAAAAAATACAAATAAAAATGCTCTGTTTCTCAGAATCCAGTGAATATGGATAGAATAAAATAATTATTTCACTCAATCTCGTCGTACATGGGTTATAGCCAACTTGGCGTTATGTGCCTCGTCGGCTATCAGCTCATGTACGACTTGATTTCATGGAATAACTGTTAAAAATATAAGTTGATTATTTTACAGTAAAATGTTTTATTCCTCTTCCACAACAGCAATTTGCCAAGACCAACAACATGTCAATTTTTATACATTTATAGTTACATTTAATGCCATGGAACATCCGCAAATCAAGTTAGTTCCAGTTCTCACACTACGCTATTGAGGTTTTTCACCTGACGTCACAGGGTCACGTGACGCCCCGGTGTCCGCCATTTTGGAGGTCAAGCTACATACTAACTCTGCAGAGTGGGAGAACCAGCTTGGAAAAAAATGTGTTACAGACACCTAGAATAGATTAATTTGTCAGTAAGCACTCTATAAATAACCACGGTGTTTGCTTGTTGTGCTGTGGGCTGCCACAACAGACAGGGACAGCGTGCAGGACGCTCCTTTTACCGGTTTCCTACTGACCCAGACAAGAGGGCCAAATGGATTGCAGCTGTGAAGAGACAGGAAAATAAATCATTTAATTTTTCCTGTTTTCTCTGTTTACCCTGTTCAAACTATGCCGATATTTTCGGGGGGGTCCCTTTTTTTTCCCTTGGGGGGTGCTTGCGCTTGTCTCAGAGCGCGGATCTCCAAACACATGAGAAGCCTCTCTTACGCACATATCACGCGGATTCCACACCTCCACAAACACATCGCGTCTGAAGTTATAACTCATCAGGGGAAATCGTGTCCGCATTGGCATGTTCAAAAAACAATTTCGCGTCAACAATGATACCACACGCAAGAAAAAAAAAACAGTCAGGCTACTCAACAACCAACCTGGCAGCAGCAGTCGTCATGTAAACACAACACTTCGGATATGCAAATGCTTCCCGTTACACACGATTGCTATGTCAATAAACATCATTTTGCCAATATTTTAGAGACCCCCCCAACATTTCCCAAATCATGTTTTCAAGGGATCTCATGTCTGTTTCAGGGGATCTCGGATCCCCCGAGTAACAAGACAGTGTTGTGAACATAGCCTACCTTGTACTGTTTCAAACTGCTGGGGTCATCCTTCATCAAATTGTTGACTTCTGTCGACAACTTTGGCTCCATACCAAGGCTGGGTACAGTGTTTGTGATAAAAGACAGATCCAATTTAACACGAATCACAGCTTACTTTCTTGTTAAAATGTGCAAAGGTCTCCACCATCTCCTACCACCTTGCACTGAAGGACTTAAGCGTGCCGTCCAAAATGGCTGCATCACATGACTTGGTCACGTGGGTGAAAAACCTCAGTAGCTGCTATAAACAGTCCCTCACTGGCCTCTTCTCTCTCTCTCTCTCTCTCGTAGTTAATAGGACAAAATTTTAACTTGTCTTGTCCTGGAGAACCTGCAACCTCGTCTATCCTGAAAACTGTCAGAAAGTTGCATTTTTTAATGTCTCTGAGGATCATTTGCCAAACAAGACCCTGTCCAAGCTGTTATTGTGGAACGAGCACATTCATATAGACCTGTGATTTGCAGCAGCATCGCCTTCGGACCAATCGGAATCCAAAACTCAACAGTGCTGTGGGATAAAAAAAAATCCATAAAATGCCTGAGCTTATCTACCTGGATCATCTTCAGGTCATTTCTAAATTTCCTTTAGGATTAATAAAGTGTCTGTCTATCTGTCCGTGATCTAAAAGCAAGGTCTCCTCTTTTTCTTCAAATTTTGCCAAAGTGCTCTCAAGGTTAGTTTCCGGAGAGTGTGATTGACCCTACGCCCACTGTCCTTTTTTGACCCTGATGAAGACGAGATGTTCTGACGGGCCTCCTCGGCCGCTCTGTTGGCTCTTTGAGTAATGCACAATAGAAACTTGTACATTTTTGTTAATTAGATGGGGAAAGTAAAGAAGACAGGAATATACGTATAAGAGAGAAAAGGGCAGGAAGGAAGCAGGAAGTTAAAGTCTGAGATGGTAGAAAAATTGATGTACTGGGAGTGTGTGATTGGCAGGTAACCTTCAGGGCTCCTGCGAAAATTTCATTTGGGGTTCCATTAGCAGCAAACCAATCCATCAAACTACAATGCGCACACCAGAGAACACAATAAGCTATTTTGCTCTTTTGTCAAAGAATAAAAGAAGACATTACATCTATTATTTCAATCGGCCATTAAGGATGAGCTTTAAATTTCATTTTTCTTTTGAATCAGAAGTATGGTATTATTTAACATAGATGCAAAAGAAAGAAAGAAAGAAAGAAAGAAAGAAAGAAACAGTAACAACTTCATGCTGCGATTTATGAGACAAATATTAATTAAGCCAGTCTTGTTTGGCTCACAAACAGACATCTTGGTTATAGACAAAAGCTTTACTCATGGTGAAATACACTATATAACCAAAAGTATGTGGACACCCGACCATATGTACTTCTTCCCTAAACTATTTCCACAAAGTTGGAAGCACACAACTGTCCAATATGTCTTTGTACGCTGCTGTAGTATTACAATTTCGCTTCACTGGACCTAACAGGTCCAAACCTGATCCAGTGCGACAATGCCCCTGTGCACAAAGGAAGATGCATAAAGACATGGTGTGTTAAGTTTGGACTGGAAGAACTCAAGCGTCCTGTACAGAGTCCTGATCAAACTCAACTCAACCCCACTGAACACCTTAGGGATGAACTGGAGCCTCCTCAACCTCAACATCCCAACAGCAGTACTGGACCTCAGTAATGCACTGAACGAACGCAAATCCCGACAGCCACACCCAAAAAATTTGGTGGAAAGCCTCCTCAGAAGAGAAGAGTGGAGCTTATAATAACAGTAAAGAGGAAATAGATCTGGAATGAGATGTTCAACGAGGACATACGGGTGTGATGGCCACAGGTGTCCACAAACTTTGGTCATATCCGTAGTGTAAAGAAGAATGATAGCAAAAAAAATAAAAAGGAGTGAGTGTGAACAGTCAATAAGATGGTGGGAAATGAAACTGGGACACTGAGCAATCCAAGAGTATTGTAAACAAGATTGTCTAAGAAAGGTTTCGACATTAAGGACAGGGGTGGCACGGTGGTGTAGTGGTTAGTGCTGTCACCTCACAGCAAGAAGGTCCGGGTTCGAGCCCCGTGGCCGGCGAGGGCCTTTCTGTGCGGAGTTTGCATGTTCTCCCCATGTCCGCGTGGGTTTCCTCCGGGTGCTCCGGTTTCCCCCACAGTCCAAAGACATGCAGGTTAGGTTAACTGGTGACTCTAAATTGACCATAGGTGTGAATGGTTGTCTGTGTCTATGTGTCGGCCCTGTGATGACCTGGCGACTTGTCCAGGGTGTACCCCTCCTTTCGCCTGTAGTCAGCTGGGATAGGCTCCAGCTTACCTGCGACCCTGTAGAACAGGATAAAGCAGCTAGAGATAATGAGATGAGATGAATAATAATAAGAAGAAGAAGAAGGCTTTAGAAGTGTCACATTAATTCTCAGCGCTCTTACAAACTTAGAAAATGAAAGAAACTTGAATCAACAGTATTTTACAAACAGAAATGTTTTGAGCAGGGAGTGCGGATTTTAATTGGAATTTAATTCCAAAGTCTTGGGGTACAAACCATAAATGCTCTGTCTCCGTAGCTCTTTGAGTTTGATGATGGTACTGTGAACATATGTTGGTTAGCTGATCTTAAGTTATGCTGAGACTTGTAACTTGTCAAAAGTTCTTTCATGGGGTTTGATCGTTGAGATCAGTGTTGTAGTCAAGTCACTAACCTTCGAGTCCGAATCCAGTCTCGAATCCCCAATGTTCAAGTCCACTATTAATCTGAGTCGAGTCCAAGAACAAGACTCCATCCACGCCATTTGACGGTGGCTGTTGCTGCCTTTATGTGAAAGCGTCTCTGCCCCATTTTAGTTAACAGGCTACAGCTAAGGAGCTTGTTCATGGCTCAGCAAGCCCCGCCCACTATCAACAGGGTAAATAACATGAGAGAGGGTTAACACTAGCTAGTTCATCGCTCAGCAAGTCTCGCTATCAACAGAGCAATGAACATAGCATGTCACTTCCTTCTCTGGTGGGAGTCTTACCAAATGACGATTGAAGTTCGAGGTCGTCCCCGTCGTCTCCTCGATAGTTCTTCTACATATGGAACACATAGCAGTGCATTTTTTCCCACTGCACGAGAAGTCTGTATAAGCAAAGCGGACAATCCTGGGGTGTTCTCTCCAGGCATTTTAGCGCCATTAATGTTTGTTTGTTCCTCAACATGATGTATGAACAGGTGAATGTGCATCCTCTTGCACGGAATTAGTATAAAAATTAATACAGATATCTTATGCCAAATTATTATGGCATGATACAAAAAATAAAGAAAAAATCTGAGTCCTTGTCTCTAATTTACGAGTCCGAATGCAGCTAATGAATGAGTCCAAGTCCAAGTCATCAGTGCTCAAGTCCAAGTCAAGTCATGAGTCCTTAAAATTAGGGCACGAGTTGGACTCGAGTACAACAAGCCTGGTTGAGACATTTGGATGTTAAGTGAAGGATCTTGAAATCAATTCTCACTCTGAGGAGCAAGTAGTGTACAACCCCGATTCCAAAAAAGTTGGGACAAAGTACAAATTATAAATAAAAAATGAATGCAATAATTTACAAATCTCAAAAACTGATATTGTTTTCACAATAGAACATAGACAACATATCAAATGTCGAAAGTGAGACATTTTGAAATTTCATGCCAAATATTGGCTCATTTGAAATTTCATGACAGCAACACATCTCAAAAAAGTTGGGACAGGGGCAATAAGAGGCTGGAAAAGTTAAAGGGACAAAAAAGGAACAGCTGGAGGACCAAATTGCAACTCATTAGGTCAATTGGCAATAGGTCATTAACATGACTGGGTATAAAAAGAGCATCTTGGAGTGGCAGCAGCTCTCAGAAGTAAAGATGGGAAGAGGATCACCAATCCCCCTAATTCTGCGCCGACAAATAGTGGAGCAATATCAGAAAGGAGTTCGACAGTGTAAAATTGCAAAGAGTTTGAACATATCATCATCTACAGTGCATAATATCATCAAAAGATTCAGAGAATCTGGAAGAATCTCTGTGCGTAAGGGTCAAGGCCGGAAAACCATACTGGGTGCCTGTGATCTTCGGGCCCTTAGACGGCACTGCATCACATACAGGCATGCTTCTGTATTGGAAATCACAAAATGGGCTCAGGAATATTTCCAGAGAACATTATCTGTGAACACAATTCACCGTGCCATCCGCCGTTGCCAGCTAAAATTCTATAGTTCAAAGAAGAAGCCGTATCTAAACATGATCCAGAAGCGCAGACGTCTTCTCTGGGCCAAGGCTCATTTAAAATGGACTGTGGCAAAGTGGAAAACTGTTCTGTGGTCAGACGAATCAAAATTTGAAGTTCTTTATGGAAATCAGGGACGCCGTGTCATTCGGACTAAAGAGGAGAAGGACGACCCAAGTTGTTATCAGCGCTCAGTTCAGAAGCCTGCATCTCTGATGGTACGGGGTTGCATTAGTGCATGTGGCATGGGCAGCTTACACATCTGGAAAGACACCATCAATGCTGAAAGGTCTATCCAAGTTCTAGAGCAACATATGCTCCCATCCAGACGACGTCTCTTTCAGGGAAGACCTTGCATTTTCCAACATGACGATGCCAAACCACATACTGCATCAATTACAGCATCATGGCTGCGTAGAAGAAGGGTCCGGGTACTGAACTGGCCAGCCTGCAGTCCAGATCTTTCACCCATAGAAAACATTTGGCGTATCATAAAACGGAAGATACAACAAAAAAGACCTAAGACAGTTGAGCAACTAGAATCCTACATTAGACAAGAATGGGTTAACATTCCTATCCCTAAACTTGAGCAACTTGTCTCCTCAGTCCCCAGACGTTTACAGACTGTTGTAAAGAGAAAAGGGGATGTCTCACAGTGGTAAACATGGCCTTGTCCCAACTTTTTTGAGATGTGGTGTTGTCATGAAATTTAAAATCACCTAATTTTTCTCTTTAAATGATACATTTTCTCAGTTTAAACATTTGATATGTCATCTATGTTCTATTTTGAATAAAATATGGAATTTTGAAACTTCCACATCATTGCATTCCGTTTTTATTTACAATTTGTACTTTGTCCCAACTTTTTTGGAATCGGGGTTGTAGACGTTTTAAGATCAGAGAAACATGATCGTTCTTCTTAGCTCTAAGCACCATTCTTGCGGCAGAATTTTGCACACACTGGAGTTTGTCAATTTCAGACGATGGCAGTCCAAATAATGGGCTGTTGCAAGAATCGAGTTTTAACATGGTGAAAGCATGTATGACCTTTTCACAGTCATCCTGATCAAGGTACTTCCTAATCCTGCCTATATTTCTCAGTGCATGATCAGCCAATTTGCATGTGTTCTTGACGTGTTTGGTCATTTGGAGATGAGGATCTGCAGTGACTCCAAACATAAGCTATGGCAAGAAAAAAAGGGACAGTGTAAGTGCAGTGTATTGCCAATGTACAGAATCAGTTCTGTTGTAAGATATATTGCACAGATTGGGAGGGAAAGGTGGATTATTGTGTGGAAAATGTCTAAAAGGTCATAACAATAAAGGCGATTTGCAGATATTGCAACTCAAAACTGTCTGCGCACAACCGTGAACTTGTTTCTCAGGTAAAGACTGAGAAAAAAAGGGGGGGAACCATCCCTTTTCTAATTTTGGGCTAGTTTAAGGTCTTTTTGTGCAGTTTTTGAGGTGGAGTTGGAGTGGAAATATGTTTCCTGCCAGTCTTGATTTGGGCTGATCAATTTATCATCATCATCATCATCATCGGTGATTGAAATATATAATACCTTTCAAAAGTTTGGACACGCCTTCTAATTCAATGCTTTTTTCTTTATTTTTATGAATTAAAAGACACGTCATGTCTTAAAGTAATGATGGATGTCATTTCTCTTTACTTACTTGAGCGGTTCTTGACATAATACTGTATGGATTACTACAGTTGTGGTGTGGAATACGGTTATTTATTGCATTTTTATTATTTACTATTTGATCTCAAATGCATTAAGAAGGTAAGAAGCTCATCCACTAATTAACTTTTGATGAGACACAGCTGTTCATTGAAAAGCATTCCAGGTGATGATCTCATGAAGCTGGTTAAGATAATGACAATAGTGTGTAAAGCGCCATCAAGGTAAAACACTGGATACTTGGAAGAATCTAAAATATCAAACATTTTGTCTCATCTCATCTCATTATCTCTAGCCGCTTTATCCTGTTCTACAGGGTCGCAGGCAAGCTGGAGCCTATCCCAGCTGACTACGGGCGAAAGGCGGGGTACACCCTGGACAAGTCGCCAGGTCATCACAGGGCTGACACATAGACACAGACAACCATTCACACTCACACTCACACCTACGGTCAATTTAGAGTCACCAGTTAACCTAACCTGCATGTCTTTGGACTGTGGGGGAAACCGGAGCACCCGGAGGAAACCCATGCGGACACGGGGAGAACATGCAAACTCCACACAGAAAGGCCCTCGCCGGCCACGGGGCTCGAACCCGGACCTTTTTGCTGTGAGGTGACAGCGCTAACCACTACACCACCGTGCTGCCCCACCATTATTATTATTATACATACACATTCTTTTTGGGTGTTCAATGCGTCTTTCTCTTTCAAAATTCTCTCAAAATCTTCCATATTTAATGAAACAAACCTGGCAGCCATGTTTGTTTACAAATTGTCACAGTCTCTCGCTAGCGTGGACGTTTTACGTCTCTGATGTGTGACATCGTGTTGTCTTGACAACCATGTAATATCGTAAACCATATTCAACGCTCATTCTTCATTAAGTAGAGTGACGTAATACACGTAGGATAAGCGATATGCTAACAATATTGCATGCTGTCAAACCAAATGAATGAAACCTGCTAGAAGGGAATAGAACATGTTTTTATTCCATCAAAAAAAGTGTCCTGTATGTGTAATAATTCCCAACATTTCACTCCGATGATGTCACTCCCAGTGTTTTCCTGCTGCCTGGACGCGCGTTATCAAAATGGTGAACCGGCTCAAAATTAAAATTCTTTTGATTAACTTGCATTTTTTGTGGATGTCTCCATATAATATAAAGAACATTACATGGTAGCGTGAACATACAAAGTTCATATTCTCATTTGTTTCGCTCACTCTTGAATATGTTCAGCGCTCAAAGATAAACTTCGTATCTTCGCATGACCGTTTAATATCCTATATGCATGTTCCATATATTATTTCAAAGTTTTGATCTCTTCAGTGCTGTTCTACAATGTAGAAAATAGTCAAAATACACAAAAACCTATGAATGAGTCAAGTAGGGGTGTACAAACTTTTGACTGGTACTGTAGTTGCAGCCGTAATGAACGTGAACAAGGTGGATTATTTACTCGATCATTCTTTTTCGTGCAAAATGCCTTTCTGGTTTCCTGTCCATAGCATTACTAGCGGCCTCCTGAGTCACTGAATAAAAACATTATCATAATTATTCGTCCATATCGGACCCTGTTAGAACAAATGAATCCATATAAACAGAAGTGTTCAGGAAGGAAGATAGCTGAACCTAAACAGAAGCTACCTTAAAGTAACAATTCTCACTGTCACAAAGAAGCACACGTTTGCCTATAGATGTCAGTTTACTAGCTAAAGGCTCACTCACAGCCCGCCGTACGTGCTGCTACGGGCGGTCTACGGTAAAGAATTTGCAAAACCGTGCTTGAGACTTGCGTGAGTCCAGCGCCATAGAAGGTCACAGACTGCCCGTGGAGACTTTTGGTCCTGTACATGCAAATTCTACGGGTCTTGCGAAAAATCAAGAACACATACACTATGTACGGGACCCGTACTCCTTTTGTACGCCTGAACCAAGTCAGCAGCGCGGCTAGTAGGGGCTTTGCGATGACAGTAAGACGCACGAGTGACGCACGGTCATTGTACGAGTGATGTGCCTCAGAAGTACTACACAAGTACTCCACACTTGCTGTTTGTGTGGCCCGCAAGACAGAAGTACATCCTACTTTCTACCCCTACTCCTACGTGACACGAGGGGCAAGACTCTGCGAATACACTACCGTTCAAAAGTTTGGGGTCACCCAGACAATTTTGTGTTTTCCATGAAAAGTCACACTTTTATTTACCACCATAAGTTGTAAAATGAATAGAAAATATAGTCAAGACATTTTTCTGGCCATTTTGAGCATTTAAAGTGCTGATGACACGTTTTTGACATCTTTGGCGATGTTTTATAACATAAAAAGTAATTCCCGATGATCCATATATTAATTCACGAAGGCGCCTATTTTACAAGTTATGATAAAAAACGCGGCTATTTGGGCAAATTTGACGGGGCTGCAGCACCCAGGAGACGAAGGAGGAGGAGGAGCTATATGACGTCAGCGAAAGAACCTTCCTCCTAACTTACCAGTTTGTTGTTGATGCGACAGGTGTTCAGTTTATCATTATTAGTATTTTTATTATACATTATTATACATTATTATATCTATAGTTATTATGCCTTCTCGTTGTGTTGCCGGCTTTTGCTCCAAAACCCACAAGGATGGGGTAAGTTTATTCAAGTTTCCCAGAGATCCCGAGCTGCATGCGAAGTAGGTGAAGCAAGTCAGGCGCGCTCACCAACATCCGTCCTGTGCTCTGAACACTTCGATTTGGATTGTTTTGGCACCTTCCCAGCTTAAAAGAATCTCTTGGGTGTGCAGTTCAGCACAAACGTGTGTTACTACCATCAGCAGTGCCTACACAGTGTTGCCAGATTGGGAGGTTTCCCACCCAGTTGGGCGGTTTGAAGTGCATTTTTTGGTGGGTTTTGAACATATTTTGGGCTGGAAAACGTCAACAGTATCTGGCAACAGATACTGCTGACGTTTTCCAGCCCAAAATATGTTCAAAACCCACCAAAATGCATTTGAAACCGCCCAACTGGGCGGGAAACCTCCCAATCTGGCAACACTGCCAGTATTCCGGAGGGGGTCTACTAGTAGCTATGCCAGATCCAAAGACAGTCCTCCTGTCAGAACATGTGTTGTGAAACGACATAAGATAAAGGTACGTAGAGCTATAGATTCTACATGATAATCATAAATGTAATCATAAAGTCGGCGTGATATCAGTCATGTATTTGCTTGTGAAAGCTTGCGGCTTTCATGTAACTGCCGCCTAGCAACGAGAAGCAAAGGGTAAAGAGGGTAGGCTATCATAGATTCTATTCGGAAGAGATCAACACAATTCTAGACTCCCAGAAGAGGAAGAGCTAGCACTAGAGAGTTCAACGGCATTTTCATGCGCCATTTCCACTGAGTAGAACCAGAGTAGAACAGCCAGTGAACCGCAGCATGTTCTTCCGCTGACGTCACAACATGGCCGCGAGCCACGGACCCAGTTTTCTTGTGCTGTGCAATTAAAAGTTGGATATTTGCGTAACAACAGCTTCTTTTCACGTAATTATAACAGAAATCTAACATGTTTGCCATGTTGTATAGTTTATTTAAGAAATTGCATAGAGTCATGTTCGTGTCATCAGCACTTTAATCAACCCCACAAATGTGATGCTCCAGAAACTCAATCTGCTCAAAGGAAGGTCAGTTTTATAGCTTCTCTAAAGAGCTCAACTGTTTTCAGCTGTGCTAACATGATTGTACAAGGGTTTTCTAATCATCCATTAGCCTTCTGAGGCAATGAGCAAACACATTGTACCATTAGAACACTGGAGTGAGAGTTGCTGGAAATGGGCCTCTATACACCTATGGAGATATTGCACCAAAAACCAGACATTTGCAGCTAGAATAGTCATTTACCACATTAGCAATGTATAGAGTGGATTTCTGATTAGTTTAAAGTGATCTTCATTGAAAAGAACAGTGCTTTTCTTTCAAAAATAAGGACATTTCAAAGTGACCCCAAACTTTTGAACGGTAGTGTATATATTGAGGAGGAACCAAGGAACCGATCATGTAACGTATAGCATTGTAGAAGGGAAGACGATGGCTGTTGCCATACCGCCGCAATGACTGAGGGAGTTGGACCCTTATAGGCAGATGATAGAAATTGAGGAGCAGCACGAAGCGATATTGTTCTTTATGGGGCGCCGTTTGTAAAGCATGTCCGTGCTGAAAATTTCAGCAACATTTTGTCACATTTAGCTTAAAACAGTGTTTTAAAAACGGTGTGAATTTTTCAGACTCCCCTTTTTGCACATTTATAACAATATTTGTCATCTTAGAGATATTTTAAATAGTTATATCTAAGTGTTAAATGTTACAAATAAATGTTAAATGTTAAACCTAAATGTAAATATATATGTTAAATGTAAATATAAATATAAAAATTAAATATAAATGTTAAATCTAAATCTATATTTAAATATTAAATCTAAATGTTAAATCTAAATCTAAATTTTAAATCTAAATTTTAAATCTAAATATTAAACCTAAATGTTAAATCTAAATTTTAAATCTAAATGTTAAATCTAAATCTAAATATTAAATCTAAATGTTAAATCTAAATGTTAAATCTAAATCTCATCATCTCTAGCCGCTTTATCCTGTTCTACAGGGTCACAGGCAAGCTGGAGCCTATCCCAGCTGACTACGGGCGAAAGGCGGGGTACACCCTGGACAAGTCGCCAGGTCATCACAGGGCTGACACATAGACACAGACAACCATTCACACTCACATTCACACCTACGGTCAATTTAGAGTCACCAGTTAACCTAACCTGCATGTCTTTGGACTGTGGGGGAAACCGGAGCACCCGGAGGAAACCCACGCGGACACGGGGAGAACATGCAAACTCCGCACAGAAAGGCCCTCGCCGGCCCCGGGGCTCGAACCCGGACCTTCTTGCTGTGAGGCGACAGCGCTAACCACTACACCACCGTGCCGCCTCTAAATCTAAATGTTAAATCTAAATGTTAAATCTAAATCTATATTTAAATATTAAATCTAAATGTGACAAAATGTTGCTGAAATTTTCAGCACGGACATGCTTTACAAACGGCGCCCCATAGTTCTTCAGCCGAAAGACAGATACAGAATGCTGCAGACACGGTGGTTTTATACCCACTCCTGGCTTGCGTTACACGCAAGTCATGAGTGATTGTCACATGCTAATCATGTGCGTCACACACGCTTCACAAGTGCAACCCGTACTCCTAGTGAAGGAAACTGGTAAAATGCAAGTCACATGCACTCCACACTCACTGAACATGCACTGATCACATGCGTCAGACATGCGCTTTCCACGGGCTAACAGCGCAAATTTTCCCACGCCTCAAGGAAGTCAGGCGTGCAACCTGTACTTGACAAGTGACCCTGCAGCGCGGCTGCGAGCTACCAAACCCTGCGACCCGTGCGTGTCCAAAACACTTACGGCGGGTTGTGAGTGTGGCGTAACTTTTCGACAGCTAGCTAGCTAGCTCTACAGACATAACACTGATACAGAAGCTCTTGTCTTTCAGCAGTGGAAGCAAGATAAAAATTTCATCTTCAGTCTTTTTTAATAAAGTATAAGATGACAACATTCAAACCAGCTTCTTGCACTGAGCCTGAACGAAGTCTGACGACACTTAAAGGACTAAGGGATTTGTGTTCTAGCCTCCATGGCAAGCCGAAACAATGACATTTCAGCTACCTTGAATGTTATATGGGATGTGTTTACAAATCAAGCACCAACACCTTCTGTATATTCCTGAGAGTCGAAAGCACAAATCATGTTTCACTCCTGGGATGACTGAAGGTAAGGAATGAACAAAAGGTGCTCAGGTCGGAGTGAGGAAGATGCTCGATGTGCCAGCTTTCTGCCAGAGATGAATAATGCAGAAAGGCTTTTTATTCCCTGCTCACTTGGATGCTTGTTAAAAATCAAAGTCATGCCTGAGTTTGGATGTTACGAGATCCCTGTAATACGAATAAATCATTTTACACAGCACTGTTATTTACTTATTCTTGAGATCCTGTCGAAAGGTTAATGCTGAACCACACGGATGTCTGTCGTGCGCTGGAGAGGAGAGCTATATGAAATAAACAAACATCGCAGATATTGTAGCTGTAAGGAATACAACGAGAATTCAAACCAATATTACATGTTAAATTGCACAGGAGTAATAAACCTCTCAGGGATCTAACCACATCTTGACGTTGACGATGATGATGATTTTATTTAGGTTTTCCACATGTACATTTACAATAAAGTACACATTTAATTATTGTAAAGACGTAAAAAACCGAGGATGACACAAAAAAGTCTAATAAAATGACTTATTTCCATTGTGGTCCTCATAAAAAATTACAAAATGGTGACAATATGATAGAGGACAAAAATTACAAAAATGTATAAGTAAACAAAGTGTATAAAAATAACATTAATAATATTATTAATAAATAAATTTAAGAAATAGAACTATCACATTTTATATATCACAAAATATCACAATTGTTATCACAGAAATTGAATAACAATTTACAAACATATTAAAAGTGCATGAGAGAGTCCATTTTTAATGATTCTAATAAAAACCTTTTGACTTGTTTCTTAAACGTTTGTTTATTGGTGAGTGTTTGAACACTTGTGGGTAGGCTATTCCAGTCTGCAGCTCCCGTGTACCTGAATGTACTCTTACCCAGTGTGGTCTTAAATCTGGGTAAGGCCAGTGACCAGACACTTGCTCGAGTTCGGATGTTATGGACTTGGCTGACATTGGTACAAAACGAAGAGAGATAAGAAGGGGAGGTATTATTTACAATTTGATGAACATGATTTAGCTTTAGTTGGACAACACGTTTTTCTTTTGGTAACCAATTAAGTTGAATAAAGTGGGCGGGAGTAATGTGGGTACGAGGATGGAGTTTTAATACAACACGAATTAACTTATTTTGACACGTTTGAAGTTTGTGCTTAGTTTTTTTAGTAAGACCACTGTACCAAGAAGAACACGAATAGTCGAAGTGACACTGAGCCAGAGCGGCCAATAACTTCATCGTCTCGCCATCCAGGTATTTTGATTTACGAGCCAGATATTTGGTCCTGGAGCTGACCTTTTGAATAACTGATTGGGCCATATCTTCGCCAGAAACGTAATTATCAATGATTGCACCAAGATATTTTATTTTGAGTTTTGGAATAATTTGTTTACTATTACATTGTATATTTAAATTTTGAATTTTATTGATTTTTGGTTTTGAGCCAAAAAGGATTGATTCCGTTTTACCTAGATGGAGAGACAATTTGTTATCGACTAACCACTCGTACACATTGGATAGCTCGGTACTCAGAGATTGTTCGATGACCTGTACATCTTTGTCTGACACCAAAAGAGCAGAATCATCTGCGTATAAAAGTAACTCACAGTTGACAGCTGATTTCATGTCATTGACATAGAGTAAAAACAATAATGGACCGAGAATACTACCCTGAGGTACACCACAGGTTATAGCTGCCGTTTCCAACAAAACACCATTTACAGACACTCTTTGTTCTCGACCAATTAAATATGAACGCATCCATGCAACGACGCTATCACAACTTCCGATTGCCACCACAACGATGACCTTTTTTTTTTTTTTTTTTAGATATTACACTAGTAATTAAGGTATATTATTCTGTCCACATTCACTGGATACGAGCAATCATGCGCTCTGATCGGCTTCTCTACTACTAGGATATCAGCTCATATACCATGATTATAGAAAAACAAAATGGTGGCACGTGCTGCTGAACCAACCGAGGACGAAATAAACACTCTACTCGAAAACAAAACCCCCAAAAAATACAACAAAAAAAGAATCAGGAATGAAAGTATCTGATGGTAAGAACGTATCTTCTTTATTTTTCAAGAATTATTATAGCATTTTCCACAAATCTCTACTGTCATTTCACTGATTTGTTTACATTCTAAGCGAAAATTAGTTTGTTGGACGTTTTGTAAAGTTTTTATTTATTGAATTTGCGAAAAAATTGCTCCATTTCTCAAAATTCAGTGAAATATGGATAGAATAAACAGTTATTCCACTCAATCTCGTCGTATATGGCTTATAGCCGTAGCGCCTCGTCGGCTATCAGCTCATGCATGACTCGATTTCGTGGAATAACTGTTAAATATGCTCGGAATAAAACACTTCAGAGCATACTGTTCAAGGAAATGAATCAACATTGGGCTGGTGTGATGAAACAGAGTTCCTGTTACCACTCTGAAAGTGATGGACTTTCTACAACAGCACATCCCAATATGCTTTATTTCTCTTATACGACCCCGATTCCAAAAAAGTTGGGACAAAGTACAAATTGTAAATAAAAACGGAATGCAATGATGTGGAAGTTTCAAAATTCCATATTTTATTCAGAATAGAACAGAGATGACATATCAAATGTTTAAACTGAGAAAATGTATCATTTAAAGAGAAAAATTAGGTGATTTTAAATTTCATGACAACAACACATCTCAAAAAAGTTGGGACAAGGCCATGTTTACCACTGTGAGACATCCCCTTTTCTCTTTACAACAGTCTGTAAACGTCTGGGGACTGAGGAGACAAGTTGCTCAAGTTTAGGGATAGGAATGTTAACCCATTCTTGTCTAATGTAGGATTCTAGTTGCTCAACTGTCTTAGGTCTTTTTTGTCGTATCTTCCGTTTTATGATGCGCCAAATGTTTTCTATGGGTGAAAGATCTGGACTGCAGGCTGGCCAGTTCAGTACCCGGACCCTTCTTCTACGCAGCCATGATGCTGTAATTGATGCAGTATGTGGTTTGGCATCGTCATGTTGGAAAATGCAAGGTCTTCCCTGAAAGAGACGTCGTCTGGATGGGAGCATATGTTGCTCGAGAACCTGGATATACCTTTCAGCATTGATGGTGTCTTTCCAGATGTGTAAGCTGCCCATACCACACGCACTAATGCAACCCCATACCATCAGAGATGCAGGCTTCTGAACTGAGTGCGGATGATAACTTGGGTCGTCCTTCTCCTCTTTAGTCCAAATGACACTGCGTCCCTGATTTCCATAAAGAACTTCAAATTTTGATTCGTCTGACCACAGAACAGTTTTCCACTTTCCCACAGTCCATTTTAAATGAGCCTTGGCCCAGAGAAGACGTCTGCACTTCTGAGTCATGTTTAGATACGGCTTCTTCTTTGAACTATAGAGTTTTAGCTGGCAACGGCGGATGGCACGGTGAATTGTGTTCACAGATAATGTTCTCTGGAAATATTCCTGAGCCCATTTTGTGATTTCCAATACAGAAGCATGCCTGTATGTGATGCAGTGCCGTCTAAGGGCCCGAAGATCACGGGCACCCAGTATGGTTTTCCGGCCTTGACCCTTATGCACAGACATTCTTCCAGATTCTCTGAATCTTTTGATGATATTATGCACTGTAGATGATGATATGTTCAAACTCTTTGCAATTTTACACTGTCAAACTCCTTTCTGATATTGCTCCACTATTTGTCGGCGCAGAATTAGGGGGATTGGTGATCCTTTTCCCATCTTTACTTCTGAGAGCTGCTGCCACTCCAAGATGCTCTTTTTATACCCAGTCATGTTAATGACCTATTGCCAATTGACCTAATGAGTTGCAATTTGGTCCTCCAGCTGTTCCTTTTTTGTCCCTTTAACTTTTCCAGTCTCTTATTGCCCCCGTCCCAACTTTTTTGAGATGTGTTGCTGTCATGAAATTTCAAATGAGCCAATATTTGGCATGAAATTTCAAAATGTCTCACTTTCGACATTTGATATGTTGTCTATGTTCTATTGTGAATACAGTATCAGTTTTTGAGATTTGTAAATTATTGCATTCCATTTTTATTTACAATTTGTACTTTGTCCCAACTTTTTTGGAATCAGGGTTGTATAACAGTAATTTACCAACAATTACAACATGCTGTTTATTAAAGAACACGTCGTACTATTTTTCCGTATACATACGCATTGAAAGCCTCACTCACAACCTGCACATTTTAATTAAAAATAAAACTTTATAACAACAATTTATAGCCTCACTCACAACCTGCCGTACGTGCTGCTACGGGTGGTCTACGGTAAAAAATTTGGCAAAACCGTGCTTGAGAATTGCGCGACACTTGCGTGTGTTCAGCGCCATAGAAGGTCGCAGACCGCCCGTGGAGACTTTTGGTCCTGCACATGCAAATTCTACAGGTCTTGCGACAAATCAAGAACGTATACACTACGTACAGGACCTGTAGTCCTTTTGTACGCCTGAACCCAGTCAGCAGCGTGGCTAGTAGGGGCTTTTTGCGATGACAGTAAGACGCATGAGTGACGCACAGTCACTGTATGAGTGACGCGCCTCAGAAGTACTACACAAGTACTCCACACTTGCTATTTGTGTGGCCCGCAAGACAGAAGTACATCTCACTTTCTACCCCTATGCGTGGTGTGCATGCAGCGCATGCGACCTGCACGTGACACAAGGGGCAAGACTCTGGGTGTATATATTGGGGAGGAACCAAGGAACCGATCATGTAGCGTGTAGCATTGTAGAAAGGAAGAAGCCCACCTCATTTGCTGTTTTTATTTGAGTATGTATGTTAATTTACCATGCAAACGTCAAATAATAAAACATGAATATAAGGGAATAACGCATTTTATTACATTGTAAAAAATCCTAACTAAATAGCCCAACAGTTTGAGCACTGAAACACACTTTGACTCTGAGCTGCTGTCCTGCTCCTGCTGAGTGGTGGGACGGGGTGTCGGGATGTCCTTGTCCTTAGCACTGAGCATGGCACAATGGCCTGACAGCGATGATGGGATTGCAATGTCCTCACTTCTGGGCGTCGTTAGCTGAAACATACATAAAAATCAACATATACTGTATAATATTAATTACATAAGCATATAGATGCTGAAATGAATGTTTAAAGCATGTGTATTTACCTGTGAAAATCCCTCTGGCGGGGTGCTGTGCCTTCTGCCGGCTTGAAGGCAAACTTCTCTCTGTCCGTGCAGGGCTCGCCGGTGCTGCTACCATCATCAAATTTTTCCTCCTCCTCCCGCTCTGCTGTTTCAGGCTGGGTTACTTCACTTTTGCTCGCTTCTTCTTGAGTCCCATTTTCTAAATTTTAAACTGAACATTTTAAATTTTTCCCACAAAATATCCAATGCTCAGTCGAAAGACAGATGCAGAATGCTGCAGACATGCTGGTTTTATACCCACTCCTGGCTTGCGTCACACACAAGTTATGAGTGATTGTAACATGTGTCACACACGCTTCACAAGTGCAGCCTGAACTCGTAGCGCAGGAAACTGGTAAAATGCAAGTCTCACACACTCCACACTCACTGAACACACACTGATCACGTGCATCAGATATAGACCCTTTTCAGTCACGTGACCTTCGTAAACGCGACCGCCATTTTGGACATGTAGTGGACTTCGGCTCAAATCAGTTTGAATGCGAGGAAGGCGACAAACGAAAAACATAAAAGAAAAAGGAGCGAGATGCAGAAAACACCTTCACTATCCAGCGACGTAGGGCATTTACAGGGCGAGCAGAGGGAGAGGTATTTGCAAAAATTGAGGTTAGCAGGCTTAGAGAACGACGTTTACCTGCTTCCACCAGGATTGTTCACTGACGTACGGAAGTACACGAAGCCCTCGTCTTTACCTGACTTCGGCCCACATGATCTGTATACCTATGTCGTTAAAAACCCATCGCCATACACATACACGCCAACGTCCGAGGTTCCGGAGCGCGCTCCGGCTTGCACCAGGAGTGCTCCGGCCGAGGTTCCAGAGCGCGCTCCGGCTTGCTCCCCCCAAATTAAGCAGCACGCTCCGGCTTGCTCCGGAGCAAGCCGGAGCGCGCTGCTTAATTTGAGGGGGAGCAAGCCGGAGCGCGCTCCGGAACCTCGGCCGGAGCACTCCGGGAGCAAGCCGGAGCGCGCTGCTTAATTTGAGGGGGAGCAAGCCGAAGCATGCTCCGGAACCTCGGACGTTGGCTCCGGCAGCTATTTACACTGGATTCGGTGTAAATAGCTGCCGGATCATAATTACAGTAAACTAGTAAATACAGTAAAGGAAAAACTTGAGACTGAAAGGTTTTAACGGTCATCCAAATGACTGAACGTAAACATTGCTACAGTAACATACCAGCTACTATGTTGTTGACATTAGCTAGTCAACAATAGCTGCTACAGAAGAACAAAGAGGTTACAATGGGTTATTTTAGCCTATTTGGTTACACACTCGCCGCCACAGAATGTTAACACCAATGTAATGCCTTTTCTGGCTAATTTTATTCGTCTTACCTCCAACAAAGTGGTCACTACACAAGCGTTGGTATGCCGAGGGCTGCCAATCTGTTAATGGTCGCTATCCATCTTCTCTGTCGGGATCCGATAAAATGATAAACCTTGCCTTGTTTGTTGATGGTTACTACATCCAGGTGCACAACAATATAGTGGCATGATGGAAGTCTTGCTGAAAGTAAAAACTTTCTTTGCTGCCGTTCCTCAATGTTGGCTGTGGTAAACTACTGGTAGTACATGTCCAAAATGGCGGCCACATTTGTCGTGACGTCACGTGAAAAGGGTCCATACACTTTCCACGGGCTAATGGCGCAATTTTTCCCACACCTCGAGGAAGTCAGGTGTGCATACATGTCAACCTTTGATCAATCAAACCTGTATAACCAACCTCCAAAATCCGTATTTCCCTTATAAAATCCGTATAAGATGCAAATTAAAATAATTTACCTAAAATTTGAATGATAATTAACAATGATATATCCCAGTTACTTTTTATTCAATATTAATAACAATAAACCTTCAGAATGAATACAAAGCTCCAATGTTCGACAAAAACACAAAGTGTCACTCTAATGTTCTGAATTGTACTCCATGACAGCTTTTTATAGCAGTCTGCACCAATACCTCACGAGGCTGCATGTCACAGCAAGTGTCTGTGTTGATCTTGCCGGAGTGCCCATTCAGAATCTTTTCAGTCGCTAGTGAAAGTCGCTCAGGTGGAAATACGCTTTTCAAACAAAATGTTACTTCCCGGTTGGCGGGATTCTCGCAATGCGGTGTGCGCATGATCAAAAGTGGAACAAACTCTCGCTACCACAAGATAACGTGCGATTTCATAAGACTCTTTACTGGCTGTTTGTGCTTTGTGTGGTGTACAGTACGTTTGTAAATGTTATGCGCTCTTATCATCGTGGGAATTGATTATAGCTCTAAATAAATATTGAAGTTTTTTTAAAGAATCCATATAACTTTATTTGTACGCCCGTATACTACGTTTATTGAATCAAATCTGTATAAAATACGGACATTCCGTATAGGTTGACATGTATGGGCGTGCAACCTGTACTTGACAAGTACTTTGCCCGGACTCCTCCCCCAAACTTTCCCCCGGGTTCACCGCGACCCTTCGACCCATGCGTGTCCAAAACACTTACAGCGGGTTGTGAGTGAGGCTTAATATCGCACACTTATCACTTAATTACAGCAGCTATAAACAGTCAGCCTTTCTCTCACCAGCCATTTTTTCTTCTCTGAAGGTTAAGACGACAAAAATACAAACAATCTAGAAAGAAAACCCCCCGCAACTTATGTTACTGCAAAACCGCAAATTGTAAACTAATCCATTGTGAAGATTTTCCCTTGTTGGAAAATGTAAAGTTACAGCTTTTCCTCAGACTTGGAGTAGAAAATACTTGACTAATTGTCCTTGGTTTCAAAATTTAAAGGTTCTGACTGCAAAGTTGAATTCTGGGCAAAAATGTTCTGTCTATTGCTGTTGGAGTTTTAAGACGTTTCGCTGCTGCATGTATACACTGTGTATCCTGCGTGTAAATGTTTTGCCGAGATAAAAAGCGGCCCTCATTTTGTGATTCCGGAGATCGCCGAAGCAAGCGAGCAACAATATCACATCACGTGACCACCGTGGGGCGTGTTTGACCTACTTTTAACCAAAACAAGTCGGCATGGGCAAACATAGCAGACTCGGCTCTCCCTCCAGCGGAAAAGAAAAGGAAAGCCTGCCTAGTGAGTGCAACTGCAAGACAGCGAGGTTAGAGAGATGACGTGTCATTTTTCTGAACAGATAACTAAATCATTCTAGCTAGCGCTTAGCTATCTTAGCCTTAGAATGCCTGGGCTCAAGTCCACAGCAGACAGTATGGAGTTATACACCGAATCCGTTGATCTTACACAGAAAGAAACGAGAACACAAAAGCAGTAACTGAGAAAAGATCTCATCTCATCTCATTATCTGTAGCCGCTTTATCTAGCTCATTATCTCGGTCGCAGGCAAGCTGGAGCCTATCCCAGCTGACTACGGGTGAAAGGCGGGGTACACCCTGGACAAGTCGCCAGGTCATCACAGGGCTGACACATAGACAACCATTCACACTCACATTCACACCTACGGTCAATTTAGAGTCACCAGTTAACCTAACCTGCATGTCTTTGGACTGTGGGGGAAGCCGGAGCACCCGGAGGAAACCCACGCGGACACGGGGAGAACATGCAAACTCCACACAGAAAGGCCCTCGCCGGCCCCGGGGCTCGAACCCAGGACCTTCTTGCTGTGAGGCGACAGCGCTAACTACTACACCACTGTGCCGCCTGAGAAAAGATATATTTGTCTTTTGTTTCACGGATCTATTCACGAATGTCGACAACAAATTAGATCCCTGCGACTCAGGCCAAGTTTACATTAGACCGTATCTGTCTCGTTTTCTTCGCGGATGCACTGTCCGTTTACATTAAAACGCCTGGAAACGCCGGGAAACGGGAATCCGCCAGGGTCCACGTATTCAATCCAGATCGTGTCTGGTCCGGTGCTGTGTAAACATTGAGAATACGCGGATACGCAGATACGCTGTGCTGAGCTCTAGCTGGCGTCGTCATTGGACAACGTCACTGTGACATCCACCTTCCTGATTCGCTGGCGTTGGTCATGTGACGCGACTGCTGAAAAACGGCATGGACTTCCGCCTTGTATCACCTTTCATTAAAGAGTATAAAAGTATGAAAATACTGCAAATACTGATGCAAATACTGCCCATTGTGTAGTTATGATTGTCTTTAGGCTTGCCATCCTTCCACTTGCAAGTGGTAAGTGATATGCACTGGGATCACACACACAGAATCACTGCTCGTGCGCTTCACTCGCACGCTGTGTGAGCTGCGCAGGGCCGGAGTGCGCACCCTCCAGAGGGCACTCGCTGTTCAGGGCGGAGTGATTTGGAGCGCAGGATGCCTGCGGAGCCGAGCGTATCCGTGTATTGGTGTTGCTGTGTGCACGCGAATCGTGTATTGGTGTTGCTGTGTGCACGCTAATCGTTTTAAAAACGTTAATCTGATGATCCGCTGATACGGTCTAATGTAAACCCCACCTCAAAACTCTCTGAGGTCGATGCAGAGTCAATGTTTTCCATGTCACCATCTTGGTGTGACACAGTTCCATAGTTATGCTAATTAGTTAAAACTCCTCATGTTTGGCTGTTTCCTGTTTCCGTAAGGTTGTACCGTTTACCTCATGAAGGAGGAAAACAGTCCCAAAACGGAGAAAAGCGACCCTCAGGACATCAAAACGATCACATCTCGTCTGCATGATATTGTTCTTGCGAGACATGCACAATAATTTTTTTTTTTTAATTTCAGATGTCTTTGCAGTCAGCGCATTTAAGTATTATTTCAGTGTCGTAATACTTTACTTGAGTGTTATTCAGATTAAAATCTGGTCATTTTCAACTTCATTATATTTTCAAGAAAGAAAACACCTTTTTTTTACTCTTCTTTGTCCTTTTTTGAATGAAATTTTATGTAAATAAGTGTATATGATCCAGCAATCAAACCGGCTCCTGTGCATTTTATATTTAATATGTAGTTTATTTACATTTTCAAACTCAAGCTCAAATTGAAGCACTTTGTCACTGTATTGCTTACTTTGCTTAAGCCTGTGGTTCCAAAGAGGAACATCGGCCACTGACCATCTTCCTTCACTCCGTCTTGTTCTGTGCTTCTTTCTCCAGCTGTTTCCAGGACTATCCAGCTGTCTGGATCTCTGCTGTTGTGTTCTGTCTCCAGGTATTCCAGGGGCGACCTCTCTTTCTTTTCCCCTGGTGGTTCCACTGTAATGCCTGTCTTGTGATGTTGTTCTTAGGTTTCCGTAGAATATGGCCAATCCAGCCCCATTTTCTTCGCTGTATTTGGGTTACCACAGGTGTTTCTCTCTTTTGTTCTTGTCAGCAACTCTTCATTGGTAATCTTTTCTGGCCACCATATCCTTAAAGGAGATACGCAGAGCCATGGCCTCACTTTTTGTTTATAACTGCCTTGAGACCTCAAGAATGGCACAGGAATAGTTTTAAGCGTTAACAATAAATCTAATATAGTAATTTTTATGATTAAAGTGATTTATATAGGTAGCGGTCTGAGTGAATGACCTTGATATCCGTGACGTCACCGTAGGAAGGCTATCGATCTCATTGCTATTTCCGCTATACTAAAACACAGAGCCGACTGCAGCTCCGATCCTCCATTTTGAGCTAATTTATCGCCATGCTACGTAGATGTGTTTTTGGCCGGTGCAGCAACACAACAGAAGGTGGATTTACGTTGCATTCATGGTCCAAGAATGTTCAAACTGCAAAGATTTGGACGCGTTTGCGAGAAGTTCACAGGCACATTGGGCGGCTACGAAGTGGTCTCTCCTCTGCTCTGTACATTTTACTGAGGACTTGTACGAGACCTCGGATCTGTTGAGGAGCGTTGGCTAGAAGCCCGTATTGAAAGAGGGTGCAGTACCAACAATTAAAGGAAAAGAAAACTACAAGAAAAGGAAAGCAAGTTCAGTTGCACCAGTTCTCCCAGAGTGTGAGCCGAGGGTTGTTCCTAAACCCTGGGACAGAACGGGATTAAAAACTGCCCCGGGTTTTAGTAATTGCCTGAGCTGAGCAGTAATGGCGGAGTACTCAGTATGGAGAAAATGGTGAATGAACTTATTTGGATACAAAACAATACTCGTCGTTTTCCTGCATTTAGATTAATACATGTAACTTGTATTGTGTTTAAGTTAGCGGTATAAGATTATTTAATTTGCTTCAGAATGTGATTGTCTCAGTTCATCTGATTATTTAATTAGCCTTTTACGTTTTATCAGTGAAAATGCATGCATGTACATGTCTGTTGCATAAGTTATAATACCCATCCTGTTTTAATGAGTCAACCCACAATCAGTGAAGTCAAATCAGTCTTAGTTGAGCAAGTCGGTAACACTATTTCTTACTTTCACTGTAAATTTTTATTTATTTGACTTTGGTCTATAGCTGTAAAAGGCCTCGGCCTTAAAACCAGTAATTGCTGTGACGTCATGCACTCAGGGCTGGCTGGCTCAGCGGGGCAGCTCCAATGCCAACTTTGCGGTCGATTTTAATTCTAAAAAAAAAATTATATATATATATATATATATATATATATATATATATATATATATATATATATATACACAGTGCTCAGCGAAAATGAGTACACCCCCTTTGAAAAGTAACATTTTAAACAAGATCTCAATGAACACAAGCAATTTCCAAAATGTTGACAAAACAAAGTTTAATATAACATCTGTTTAACTTATAACGTGAAAGTAAGGTTAATAATATAACTTAGATTACACATTTTTTCAGTTTTACTCAAATTAGGGTGGTGCAAAAATGAGTACACCCCACATTAAAAACTACTACATCTAGTACTTTGTATGGCCTCCATGATTTTTAATGACAGCACCAAGTCTTCTAGGCATGGAATGAACAAGTTGGTGACATTTTGCGACATCAATCTTTTTCCATTCTTCAACAATGACCTCTTTTAGTGACTGGATGCTGGATGGAGAGTGATGCTCAACTTGTCTCTTCAGAATTCCCCATAGGTGTTCGATTGGGTTCAGATCAGGAGACGTACTTGGCCACTGGATCACTTTCACCCTGTTCTTCTTCAGAAATCCAACAGTGGCCTTAGATGTGTGTTTAGTCATGTTGGAAAAGTGCACGACGACCAAGGGCACGGAGTGATGGTAGCATCTTCTCTTTCAGTATAGAGCAATACATCTGTGAATTCATGATGCCATCAATGAAATGCAGCTCCCCGACACCAGCAGTACTCATGCAGCCCCACATAAGGACACTGCCACCACCATGTTTCACTGTAGGCACCAGGCCGTTTTCTTTGTTTTCCTCACCTTTGCAACGCCATACAGTTTTGAAGCCATTAGTTCCAAAAACATTTATCTTGGTCTCATCACTCCAAAGTATAGAGTCCCAGTAGTCTTCATCTTTTCAGCGTGGGCCCTGGCAAACTCTAGGTGGGCTTTTCTGTGCCTGGGCTTTAGGAGAGGCTTCTTTTGTGGACGGCATCCATGCGTGCCATTCCTCTGCAGTGTATGCCATATTGTGTCACGGGAAATAGTCACCCCAGTTTGGCTTTCTACTTCTTTAGATAACTGCAGTGAACTTGCATGCCGATTTTCTTCAACCCTTCTCATCAGAAGACACTCCTGTCGAGGTGTTAACTTCCGTGGACAACCTGGAAGTCTCTGTGAGATGGTTGCAGTTCCATCTTTCTTAAATGTTTGTACCACGTTTGCTACAGTATTCTGACTGATAAGTAAAGCTTTGCTGATCTTCGTGTAGCATTCACCTTTGTGGTGTAAAGAAATTATTTTCTTTGGGGAATTCTGAAGAGACAAGTTGAGCATCACTCTCCATCCAGCATCCAGTCACTAAAAGAGGTCATTGTTGAAGAATGGAAAAAAGATTGATGTCGCAAAATGTCACCAACTTGTTCATTCCATGCCTAGAAGACCTGGTGCTGTCATTAAAAATCATGGAGGCCATACAAAGTACTAGATGTAGTAGTTTTTGTTGTGGGGTGTACTCATTTTTGCACCACCCTAATTTGAGTAAAACTGAAAAAATGTGTAATCTAAGTAATATTATTAACCTTACTTTCACATTATAAGTTAAACAGATGTTATATTAAACTTTGTCTTGTCAACATTTTGGAAATTGTGTTCATTGAGATATTGTTTAAAATGTTACTTTTCAAAGGGGGTGTACTCATTTACGCCGAGCACTGTATATATATATTTTTTTTTAAGGGCAGCATGGTGGTGTAGTGGTTAGCGCTGTCGCCTCACAGCAAGAAGGTCCGGGTTCGAGCACCGTGGCCAGCAAGGGCCTTTCTGTGTGGAGTTTGCATGTTGTCCGCGTGGGTTTCCTCTGGGTGCTCCAGTTTCCCCCACAGTCCAAAGACATGCAGGTTAGGTTAACTGGTGACTCTAAATTGACCGTAGGTGTGAATGTGAGTGTGAATGGTTGTCTGTGTCTATGTGTCAGCTCTGTGATGACCTGGTGACTTGTCCAGGGTGTACCCCGCCTTTCGCCCGTAGTCAGCTGGGATAGGCTCCAGCTTGCCTGCGACCCTGTAGAACAGGATAAAGCGGCTAGAGATAATGAGATGAGATGAGATTTTTTTTATTCCCGTTTATGTAGCATACAAGAGTCAAGAATGGAGATACTATCCACTCAGAAATGTATTTAAAAATAAAGGTTCTGTGTATCTCCTTTAAGATTATACATAGAAATCTGTTGACAAAAGCCTGGATCCATTTTAGGAGCGTTTTTGTTGTTCGCTAAATTTCTGCCCCATACAGTACAAGTTGAAGATCCGCAGTTTTGTGGAGGTCGAGCTGTTGCATACCTTCCAGATGTTACCCAGAATTACAAAGGCTGTCTTGGTTTTTCCCATCCTTTTCTGAGAAAAGGAAACATCATAGAAGTCGTCAGGGATTTCACCGATCTTGGCAGCATTGTCGTTGTAGAACAAAACAAAATTACTTCTGTGACGACCCCATAGGTGCATTTAAGAAACGAAAGTGAGAATTTAAAAGCAAAATTTAAATGGTTAACAAGACAATAAATAATACAAATACGAGCTAAAAACAAAAATAATCATACAAAATATGTTCAAAATAATAGCAAAGATGCTGTGTACAGTGTTAATTGTTCAAGTAACCAGGACAGATTGTTATTGAATGAATGAATGAATGAATGAATGAACCCTTTATTGTCACTGTTACCAGTGAAATTGGCCATCAACCTGTCCTTACAGAGGGGGAACAGGACAGGAAGACAGGGATAAAAGAAAAGAAACAGTAGTAACATGAGGAAAGATGAGGAAAAAAGAACACCCCCCACTATGCTCCTGTCAGGAGTACAGTGTGGGAGCATTTAAAAACCTCCGCACAAGCACACAATAACACAAACAACAACACAAGTACACTTTAAACACGGGACTTGAGGGGAGAATCGGGGGTGGGGGGGAGGGGAGGAGGTAATCCAGCGCAAGCAAGCAGCCGTCCGCTCCTGCAGCCATGAAGGCGCTGGTCATGCACCCGCTTGTTACACTGGGGTAAAAATGGCGACTGTGGAAAGTTAGAGAAGGAATGCGAGAGTGTCTCCCAGCAGTGACCTTCAGGGGGAAATGTTGCCTCAGCAACGGCCTGAACCAAGGCCGGTGCTGTCTCAGGGCGCCGAATGTCGATAGATATGAATTGTTTGGTCTTTCTAGATGCAGTCTTTGCACGTCCACACTGCTCATCCATATCTGTCCATTCCATCCATTCTATTCAAAATGATCTCCGAAAAACGTATTCCTTGCAAAGCTGAAAGCTGTTCCGAGATAACAACTATTTTGTGGTTAAAGTTCTGAATGTCCACAGTCCGAGTGCCAACAGCTTTGCCCACCACTTCAATCATATCGGGCAGCTTTGTGGGGCTTTATTGCACCGGTACACAGCAGCATTGTTTATTAATATGTGTAGCAATAACCTATGTATTGCGCTTTCAATCATCCAATCAAATTCATCAACATAGGGAGAAAAAAACAGGTATCATTTCAATTCATCGTCTGCTGTAACCCATTTAATTTAATCAGTTTTACTTTGTAACACTCGAGTCCATTTAAAGCCTTTCATATTTTTGCTGCATACAGATTTTGACGCTGTTATCTACACTCTATACTCTCCCTGAACCATCATTTCTGAGCACTTTTTCCATTCTGTCTCTGAGCGCTAACAATGAAGACTCCTTCCAGAAACGTTAAACAAACATCTAAATCACAGAAATATTCACATTATTAACGATTATACATTATTTTAGATAAATAACATCACTCTTTTTAAAATCTTTTCGGCTATATGGAGCCGTTATTATCAATACAATATTGAAATAATATTGGCTGGCGTTGAGTGGTATATTAGATACCGGTATATTCCATTGAGCTAGCATGATGCTGAACAAGCCGAAGACGAGTAGCTGAATGGAATATATCTGATATACCATGAAAAAGCCAACCAGTATTATTATTATTATTATTATTATATATACAAATTCCTTTCAGGTGTTCAACGTGTCTTTCTCTTTTAAAATTCCCTCAAAATCTTCCATATTTAATGACACAAACCTGGCAGCCATGTTAGTTTACAAATCGCCACAGTCGCTCACTTGCTAGCACGGAAGTTTTACGTCTCCGACTTGTGATGTCATGTTGTCTTGACAACCACGCAATATTGTAAACCATATTCAATGCTCATTCTCCATTGGGTAGAGTGATGTAATGCACATACAGTAGGATAAGCGATATGCTAACTGTCATGCTCTGCTCCAGACATCCACTCCAGAGATTACGACTCGCTCACGCCAGCGCCGATCCGAAACGGGAATTCCTTCATGCCTGCATTCACTTCCTGGTTTTCTCTGCTGTTATAAAAACGCCGTTCTCAGGCAGGAACTTTGCCAGAACGTCTCGCTTTGCTTCTAGCCATTTCTGTGCCTCTGTTATGTTTCATGGTTGTTTGCTCAAGCTTATTTTTCTATTTCATGGTTTTTGCACTAAGGGTTTATTCTAATTCATGGTTTTTTGCACTAGGGTTTTTTTTTTCTTCTTGTTGGTTTTTTGTCCTAGCATTTTTAGTCCTTGCCTGTCTCTTGTTATCTGGATTACACTGCAAAAAATGGCCTTTCAAAAATAAGAAATAAAAGATTAAAACAAAGCATATTTGCTTGAATCAGGTGAAAAAAAATCTGCCAATGGAACTAGTCAAATTTGACTTGGCAAGATTTCTTAAAGTAAGATGAAAAATCTAACCTGTTTTTAGATGAAATAATTCCAAAATAAGATTGGGGAGCTTATTATGCGAGATCTGATTAACTCAAAATAATCAAAAATAGTTCTTATAACAAGATCGTACTTCTTACATTTAGCCATTCAAGTCATTTTTATTTATTTCATTTTAAGGGTATTTCACTTAAATTCATGACAAAGTCTTAGCAGTAAAAACTGAATTTAAGATAAATACTAATATTAGGATTGTTAAATTCTACAACTAAGCATTGCTAGCTTAAAAGATTCTCCTTTTGTGATCTGTAATGAGTAAAATACTCTAGATACAGTGGTGCTTGAAAGTTTGTGAACCCTTTAGAATTTTCTATATTTCTGCATAAATATGACCCAAAACATCATCAGATTTTCACACAAGTCCTAAAAGTAGATAAAGAGAACCCAGTTAAACAAATTAGACAAAAATATGATACTTGGTCATTTATTTATTGAGGAAAATGATCCAATATTACATATCTGTGAGTGGCAAAAGTATGTGAACCTCTAGGATTAGCAGTTAATTTGAAGGTGAAATTAGAGTCAGGTGTTTTCAATCAATGGGATGACAATCAGGTGTGAGTGGGCACCCTGTTTTATTTAAAGAACAGGGATCTATCAAAGTCTGATCTTCACAACACATGTTTGTGGAAGTGTATCATGGCACCAACAAAGGAGATTTCTGAGGACCTCAGAAAAAGCGTTGTTGATGCTCATCAGGCTGGAAAAGGTTAGAAAACCATCTCTAAAGAGTTTGGACTCCACCAATCAACAGTCAGACAGATTGTGTACAAATGGAGGAAATTCAAGACCATTGTTACCCTCCCAAGGAGTGGTCGACCAACAAAGATCACTCCAAGAGCAAGGCGTGTAATAGTTGGCGAGGTCACAAAGGACCCCAGGGTAACTTCTAAGCAACTGAAGGCCTCTCTCACATTGGCTAATGTTAATGTTCATGAGTCCACTATCAGGAGAACACTGAACAACAATGGTGTGCAGGACAGGGTTGCAAGGAGAAAGCCACTGCTCTCCAAAAAACTTGCTGCTTGTCTGCAGTTTGCTAAAGATCACATGGACAAGCCAGAAGGCTATTAGAAAAATGTTTTGTGGACGGCTGAGCCCAAAATAGAACAATTTGGTTTAAATGAGAAGTGTTAAGTTTGGAGAAAGGAAAACACTGCATTCCAGCATAAGAACCTTATCCCATCTGTGAAACATGGTGGTGGTAGTATCATGTTTTGAGCCTGTTTTGCTGCATCTGGGCCAGGACGGCTTGCCATCATTGATGGAGCAATGAATTCTGAATTATACCAGCGAATTCTAAAGGAAAGTGTCAGGACATCTGTCCATGAACTGAATCTCAAGAGAAGGTGGGTCATGCAGCAAGACAACGACCCTAAGCACACAAGTCGTTCTACCAAAGAATGGTTAAAGAAGAATAAAGTTAATGTTTTGGAATGGCCAAGTCAAAGTCCTGACCTTAATCCAATCAAAATGTTGTGGAAGGACCTGAAGCGAGCAGTTCATGTGAGGAAACCCACCAACATCCCAGAGTTGAAGCTGTTCTGTACGGAGGAACGGGCTAAAATTCCTCCAAGCCGGTGTGCAGGACTGATCAACAGTTACCGGAAACATTTAGTTGCAGTTATTGCTGCACAAGGGGGTCACACCAGATACTGAAAGCAAAGGTTCACATACTTTTGCCACTCACAGATATGTAATATTGGATCATTTTCCTCAAAAAATAAATGACAAAGTATAATATTTTTGTCTCATTTGTTTAACTGGGTTCTCTTTATCTACTTTTAGCACTTGTGTGAAAATCTGATGATGTTTTGGGTCATATTTTTGCAGAAATATAGAAAATTCTAAAGGGTTCACAAACTTTTAAGCACCACCGTATGAGACCAGAGACTATCTTGAATCAAGTTGACGACACGTGTAGCATTGCAACAAGTTTTTTTTTTTCCCATTTCAACATTCAAACATTAAAACATCTCTCAACCCTCGTATTGTGTTCAATTCCCGTTACCATCCATGGTGTTCGGGTCGTTTTTGACCCGTGTCTTAAATCAGCTCTAACAGACACTAAAAAACAGTTCTGTAGCTCCAAATTTGTGTCTAATCTCTTGGTTGCATTGTTTGACTTCCTTTTAGATGAAAATATTTGCTGTAATGTATTTGGTGTAGGTCTTGGATCCTTTTATATCAGCACACCCCCCGATTAGCCTGCTTATCCACATTACAATGCTTTCTCTATGGGGTTTTATGTACTCACACTAATTTTCCATCAAAAACATGACACAGAACTTCTCTTACTGTAAAATCTTCTTCTCATGTTTGAGTGGTGCTAATTGGAGATATATGCTATGCTGTAAATATAATTACTATTAATTACTATTAATTAATATGAATAATTTGTTTTATTTTTGCATACATACAAAAATACAGGAAAACAAGCCAAAGTATGATTTACCAACAGCTCACATTATTAGCAGATGAGCTGACTCACTCTACTTTGCCCTGCAGAACAGTTATGATTCATGTTTTGGCAGTAATTACTGCTTTATAACCTGCTTTTTTTTAATATCCGGGTCAAAAACGACCCGAACACCAAGTATTATATTTTTTGCTAGACCATTTTCAGATTTAGGAAAACAAAAATTTATTTTTCTATTTTGTTCAACTAGAGATTCCTGGCAAAGTCAAAAAGGCTTGATGTAATAAATTAACATTAAGTGGTTGTTTTACACCTTTAACCCTCATCCTACCATGCTATTTTACACCTTAATCTTACCATGTGGGGTCCGTTTGGATCCCAATACTTTTCTTTAAAATTAAAGCTTATAAAGACAAAATCACCAGATAAGTTTTGTTCAGAACATCTTGTATTAATAACAGCAATACACTAAAGGGCCCAAGGCATAAAGAACACACTTAACCTTCATCCTACCAGCCAATTTTACATACACAAACTACCAGGCGGGGTCCGTATGGACCCCAGGAGGGAATACCTTGAAATCAATGCAGTAAGAACCAATTCAATGCAGCAAACAGACATAACTTTATTGAAGAACAAAATCCACTATGGCTGAATATCAATGATGTATTATAAATGCAATAACATTGCAATAATATTGCAATAACTAGCATACATGTAGAAAATTATAGCGCCACAAAAAAATTGGCATTATATACATGATTTTTGCAGCTCATGCAGCTGTAAAACATTCTGGATTACAACTTAGGTCTTTTCTTACAGAATTTAAAACAAAAAAGTAATTGTAAAATAATTTAGGGCTTTTGTTTTGCAGCCTGTGCTTATTGCAGCAGTGGGGTCCACACGGACCCCAAGAAGGAATGCCTTGGTAGTTTCATTATGGAACATAAAAGAAATAAAAGAAGTTAACTTTCAGTGTGCTATTCAATTATAAAATGAAAGACAGATAAACTTTACTCTGGGGTCCGGTTGGACCCCAGTAACAAATTAATTATACCTTCACAATGCAAAAAGCTGATCTTCCGGTGCTTTAGTGTTTTAATTAAGACATAAATTCTGATAAATTCATAAAATGGTGATGCAGTATGTCACATATTTTTAAAATGGCAAACAAAACATATAGGTGCGGGGTCCAGATGGACCCCACTTGGTAGGATGAAGGTTAAAAACTAAAACGGGTCAGTGGCGACCTGAACACAAGAGGAGGGTTAAGATTCCACTTCCCCAGGACCTCAGGCACCAAAAAAAAAAGTCTACGCATTTTGACTTACAGTGCTTACCCAACGCCAAAGCAACAGTGCAGTGTACGAGGGGTTTACAAGATCAGGCACAAAAAAAAAAAAAAAATCTACGCATTTTGACTTACAGTGCTTACACAACGCCAAAGCAACAGTGCATTTTGGGGGCACTGACTATTCATGTGTACGAGGGGTTTACAAGATCAGGCACAAAAAAAAAAAAAAAAAAAAAAACACTGAACTTAACTCACAGCATTCCAAAAAGACCTCACTAAAACGCCCTCCACTCACTCAGCCTTTTTGAAGGCACTTGTCTGGTCTAGAGTCTGTACAGCATCTAGAAGGACCTCGCTCTGAATGACTGAGAAAACAGTCGCAGTAAACTTAGGATCTGTAAGGTGGAGTTGAATTGTAATGAAAGATTCAAAGATTTCAGTAAAGTTCATTTATTCCCAAAACAAGCATACTTTGTTTTTTTTTTTCTTGAAACAAGACGAACCGCATTTGACAAATGTCCAAAATGTACTTACTTGTTTTAAAAAAAAACTTGTTTTATTTTCAAAGGTGCTCCAAATACGACTTTTTCAAGACATTTTGTCTATACAAGATTTTCAAGATGGACTGTCTAAGGTGGGGTTTACATTAGACCGTATCAGCGGATCATCAGATTAACGTTTTTAAACGATTAGTGTGCACACAGCAACGCCAATACACGATTCGCCTGCACACAGCAACACCAATACACGGATACGCTCGGCTCCGCAGGCATCCTGCGCTCCAAATCACTCCGCCCTGAACAGCGAGTGCCCTCTGGAGGGTGCGCACTCTGGCCCTGCGCAGCTCACAGAGCGCGCGAGTGAAGCGCACGAGCAGTGATTCGGGACTGAGCCGCTGTGTGTGTGATCCCAGTGCATATCACTTACCACTTGCAAGTGGAAGGATGGCAAGCCTAAAGACAATCATAACTACACAATGGGCAGTATTTGCATCAGTATTTGCAGTATTTTCATACTTTTATACTCTTTAATGAAAGGTGATACAAGGCGGAAGTCCGCGCCGTTTTTCAGCAGTCGCGTCACATGACCAACGCCAGCGAATCAGGAAGGTGGATGTCACAGTGACGTTGTCCAATGACGACGCCAGCTAGAGCTCAGCACAGCGTATCCGCGTATTCTCAATGTTTACACAGCACCGGACCAGACACGATCTGGATTGAATACGTGGACCCTGGCGGATTCCCGTTTCCCGGCGTTTTAATGTAAACGGACAGTGCATCCGCGAAGAAAACAAGACAGATACGGTCTAATGTAAACTTGGCCTAAAAACTAGCCTTTCTAGCTAAATGAGGTTTTGCTTGTTGGGCAATTATGTCTTATAATAAGGGTGGCTAGATGTTTTGACTTGAAAACAGACAAATAAACTTCCTAAGATTTTTATTTTTGGCAGTGTATTTTTGCCATTTGTTTTTGTCCTGTTTGTTTACCCTTGTGCCACGTCCTTTTCCCTGGATTAAATCTCTCCATTTGTTTGATTTACTGCCTGTGTTCTGCTTGCGGATCCTTATCTCACCACACCTCCACGACCCCTAACGCTAACAATATTGCATGCTATCAAACCAAATGAATGAAACCCACTAGAAGGGAATAGAACACGTGTTTTTATTCCATCAAAAAGTGCCCTGTATGTAGAATATATTACAATGATTAGAAAATGAATCAACACCTTCTGACCAATCAGATTTGAGAATTCTGCAGCACACGTACAGTGGTTTCACATTGTCCTCTCGCCGAGATGCTACTGACGTGGCCGCTGTATTACAATCTGCATGAGATGAAGTACCATCACAAATCTAAAAAAATGCCCTCAGCACAGAAGATGGCAGCTTGCCAGAGCTTTATCGAGCCTCTGCACAACTCGAGCCCACGTGTGTGTGATGAGCTCATGTTTTACAGAACAAATAGTAGGTAATGTACAGTAATAACTGCTGGCTTCAGCTAGCTGATATTACTAACAGTGAGGGCGAGTTATTACGTTATTACTAAATTTACCCTGGTAGTGGGTTTGTTTCTCTTAGATATGAGAGAGAGAGCGAACACGAACCTGTACTTAATTACATTACAGGCATTTATCCAGAGCGACGTACAACATACCCAGAGCAGCCTGGGGAACAGTTGGGAGTTAGGTACCTTGCTCAAGGGCACTTCAGCTATTCCTGCTGGTCCAGGGAATCAAACCGGTGACCTTTTGGTCCCAAAGCTGCTTCTCTAATCATTAGGCCATGGCTTCCCCCATTAATATACCTACAGCACATCCTACCACATCAGAACAAGTTCGATTCAGGTCTCTATGTAGAGACCCGACTAAAATCAGCTGTAACTCACTTTATGATCCATCAATTATCTAATCGAATTCTCACTTCTGTTTGGTCAAAAGGTGTTGATTAATTTTGGAGAACAGCACCTCTGACAGTAGTGCAGGTCACAAAAACCAGGCACGGAACAAGAAGATGCAAGTAAGGTTAGAATAAAAGTTCAAATTCCAAAACAGTAGGCAGAAACATCGTCAATAAACAGGCACGGGTCAGGCGATTCACAGACAGGCATACACAGGATAATCCAATACTCAAAGGTCAGTAAACAGGAACAGGTCAAAGACAGAAAGCGCAGGCATAAACAAAACAGCCTGGTAATGAGCAGGGTTAGGAAAACCAGAGCAATACTTCACAGTGAGCAACAGTGAATACTTAAATACCGTGGCGTAATGAGGCTGTAGTGATGAACAGGTGTGCATCGTCAGTACTCTGGTAAGGTGACGAGCGTGCTGGGAACTGTGTTGCGTGAATAAAAGTGCAGGGGATGGAGAACGGGCAGTGGATGTGACAGTGCAGCTTCAAATCACAGGTTTAATTAATTAATCAATCCACTCGTTCGGATGTGTCAGTGCGATGCTGGATTTTAATTTAATAAACAAACACTGCTGATACGGTGACTGGTGATGTTTAACATTTCAGGAAGGAGTCTCCAGGGTCAGTCAGTTTTCCACCATGAGAAAGTCTTCCGTATAGAAGATGTTGAACCTTGCAGTTTGTCTGTAAGGGTAGTATCTCACTGGGCTGCGACAGTCCATGACTAGTTGGAGACATAATTGCGATAAGATATGCGAATTAGCGACAATTTTCACTTGGAATCACACTGAATTGATATTCGCATATTTTACCGCAATTGTTATGTCTCCAACTAGTCGCAGCCCGGCTTTCCCTCGGCAGGCAGGGAAGTAGAGGAAGCCTCATGGAAACTGACTTGAGAAGGGTTCGCAATGGCTTTGCGACACCAACGATGCATTTGCGGCTATTTTGAGAGAAATTTTGTCGCACGAATTTTTTGAACATGTTCAAAAATTCAGCGACGAAGGCAGTGTTGCCAGATACTGCTGACAGTTTCCAGCACAAAATATGTTCAAAACCCGCCAAAATGCACTTAAAACCGCCCAATCTGGCAACACTGGACAAAGGAGCGACATTTTGCGACTCACGCGAAAAAATTGAGAAGCCCCGCGAATGTTTCAAGACACTTTTGAAACTCTCTCGCGAATGACGTTCACAACTTGTCGCAAGCTGTCGTAGCCCAGTGAGATACCGGCTTAACAGAGAAAGTGGAGTTTGTTTGCTTTGTTTTAATCAAGAAGTCAAGTTTATTTGTACAGCGCTTTTTACAATACACATCGTCACAAAGCAGCTTTACAGAAAATTAAAGACTTTAAACATGAGCTAATTTTATCCCTAATCTATCCCCAATGAGCAAGCCTGTGATGACGGTGGCAAGGAAAAACTCCCTCAGACAACATAAGGAAGAAACCTCGAGAGGAACCAGACTCAAAAGGGAACCCATCCTCATTTGGGTGAGAACAGATAGTCTCATCTCATCATCTCTAGCCGCTTTATCCTGTTCTACAGGGTCGCAAGCAAGCTGGAGCCTATCCCAGCTGACTACGGGCGAAAGGCGGGGTACACCCTGGACAAGTCGCCAGGTCATCACAGGGCTGACACATAGACACAGACAACCATTCACACTCACATTCACACCTACGCTCAATTTAGAGTCACCAGTTAACCTAACCTGCATGTCTTTGGACTGTGGGGGAAACCGGAGCACCCAGAGGAAACCCACGCGGACACGGGGAGAACATGCAAACTCCGCACAGAAAGGCCCTCGCCGGCCACGGGGCTCGAACCCGGACCTTCTTGCTGTGAGGCGACAGCGCTAATCACTACACCACCGTGCCGCCCCAGAACAGATAGCGTGATTATAAATAACTCGCTTCTATAACTGTGTCCCATATACAGTAGTTACAAAGTATAACTGTGTAACCAGGAAATTCATTAGAGTTTTAACATGAAGTCTGTTTTGTCGAAGTTATAAACTGTTCGTTGAAGGAGACTTGAGTGCAAAACTGTTCATGACAACTGCAGTCCTAAAGTTATCGTGGTGATCGTAGTGCTCGGACACAAATGTATTACTGCAAGTGTTCAGAGTCGTCTTCCAAGTACGACTTTCGACCGTCCGTATGGGGCCGTCCTCCACCGGAGCAACGTGATGAGACTCCAGCTAGAAGTAGGACATCAGGATGGATCTGAGGAGCAGAAGAAGTGGTCAGCATCACTGGTGTCTTCGGATTGACATGTAAGTCAGAAAGGGATAGACAGAAGGAAGAGACGGGGGGACTGTGGTTTAATTAACTTTAAAGGGGGAAAAAAGAGGCTGGTGAAGGAAAGACTGTTTATAGCTGCTATAATGTAAATGAGAACAAGAAATGACTTGTTTCATGGACGTTCCACCACTACATTGCATGTAACTAAAATGTTATAAAAAGTGCATCATGTCATTTAAAAAATAATAATTGCAATTGTGATATGAGATTAATTAAAAAAAAAAACTCTTTTGGACATGCTGTTACGGGAAAATATGCAACCTCTCGGTGGTTATAATAACTCCATGTCTTTAAAAAAATAAAAGGCTCAAACCAATAAAATCAATTTATTTTTTTAGATACAGTGCCAGCTTCACAGAGGTGTGGCTATATTGGGGGAGGGGAGGGGCATTTGCCACTCTTAAAATAAACCTTGCCTCACCAAGTGGCATCATACCTCTGACTCATCCCTGAATTCGTGAGATTTATTACTCTTGTGCAACTAAATGAGTCGCATTAGTCTTCTAGGAATTCTTGCCAACATTCCTTCAGTATGAGCAACAATCACGTCAATACTGGAATTAAAAAAAAACCCTCCAGATATTCTCTAAAGGCAACTTTGTTGCCAACGTCGACAATCACTAGCCACTTTATTAGGAACACCCATCCATCTACCTGCTGTTTGATGCAGTTCTCTAAAATCAGCCGATCCCTTGACAGCAGCTCAATGCATTAAATCATACAGATATTATTTATTTATTTGCACATGATAAAAGAGATTTATAAGAAAACATAAATGGAACAAAAACAGAAAACGTGCTGGGGAAAGAAAAAAGCACAATGGCTTGTTCTAAGTCTTCCCCCATTTAAATTAACAATTAATTAATACAAATTTAACAAATTAGAGAATAACTATATTAACAATAGTAAATAATAACAAATAATCTCATCTCACCTCACCTCATTATCTCTAGCCGCTTTATCCTTCTACAGGGTCGCAGGCAAGCTGGAGCCTATCCCAGCTGACTACGGGCGAAAGGCGGGGTACACCCTGGACAAGTCGCCAGGTCATCACAGGGCTGACACATAGACACAGACAACCATTCACACTCACATTCACACCTACGCTCAATTTAGAGTCACCAGTTAACCTAACCTGCATGTCTTTGGACTGTGGGGGAAACCGGAGCACCCGGAGGAAACCCACACGGACACGGAGAGAACATGCAAACTCCACACAGAAAGGCCCTCGCCGGCCACGGGGCTCGAACCCGGACCTTCTTGCTGTGAGGCAACAGCGCTAACCACTACACCACCGTGCTGCCCCATAACAAATAATAACAAAGATAATAATATAATAATTGGTAACAAAATTATACATTAAACTGTAACAGGTATCATAACTGAAATAAATATAAACAATGTCAATTCTCATCTCATCTAATTATCTCTAGCCGCTTTATCCTGTTCTACAGGGTCACAGGCAAGCTGGAGCCTATCCCAGCTGACTACGGGTGAAAGGCGGGGTACACCCTGGACAAGTCGCCAGGTCATCACAGGGCTGACACATAGACACAGACAACCATTCACACTCACATTCACACCTACGGTCAATTTAGAGTCACCAGTTAACCTAACCTGCATGTCTTTGGACTGTGGGGGAAACCGGAGCACCCGGAGGAAACCCACGCGGACACGGGGAGAACATGCAAACTCCGCACAGAAAGGCCCTCGCCGGCCCCGGGGCTCGAACCCGGACCTTCTTGCTGTGAGGCGACAGCGCTAACCACTACACCACCGTGCCGCCCCGCAATGTCAATTGCAGATAACAAAATAAGTTAACGAGTGAAAATAAGAAACAAATAAAATGTAACTTAGGATCTATACATAAAGTAAAAAAAAAAAGTATAATTGATTGATTTTGAATGGTGAATAAATATTGTACTAATAACAGAAGCCTGGTGCATGGTGTAGTGTAATATTTTACAATTTGATCCAAGACTGAACTATATTTAAAGATAAGATACAAATCATAAACTTCAGTTAATGTTCACAATGTTCAAACCTCAGAATGGGAAAAATTGTGAGCTCAATTTTTGTGCGACTTTCTTTCACTGTGGCATGGGTGTTGGTTTGAGCATTTCAGAACCTGCTGATCTCCTGGGCTTTTCACACACAACAGTGTCTAGAGTTTACACAGAATGGTGCGCAAAAAACACCACCACTGATTTGAGTGAGAGTGCGCGACTGTTCTGTAGGTGGAAACAAACACCTTGTTGATAAGAGAGGTCAGAGGAAAATGGCCAGAGCTTTTTTGGTTTGAGCTTTTTTTTGCCAGGAAGGATACAGGAACTCATATAATCACTCTTTATAACTGGGGTGATCAGAAAAGCACCTCAGCATGCAACAGCAGAAAGAAGAACACATTGGGTTCCACTCCTGCAGCCAAGAACAGGAACCTTAGAATCAAGAACAAGTTCCTATTAAAAGTGGCCAGCGAGTACAAATCTGGACACACTGTTGGCAAAAACGTCTGTAGAATGACTTCCTTTGCATCATCCATCCATCCATCCATCCATCATCTGTAGCCACTTATCCTGTTCTACAGGGTCACAGGCAAGCTGGAGCCTATCCCCGCTGACTATGGGCAAGAGGTGGGGTACACCCTGGACAAGTCAAGTCAAGTTTATTTGTGTAGCGCTTTTAACAATAAACATTGTCGCAAAGCAGCTTTACAGAATTCGAACGACTTAAAACATGAGCTAATTTTATCCCTAATCTATCCCCAATGAGCAAGCCTGTGGCGACGGTGGCAAGGAAAAACTCCCTCAGACGACATGAGGAAGAAACCTCGAGAGGAACCAGACTCAAAAGGGAACCCATCCTCATTTGGGCAACAACAGACAGCCTGACTATAATATTAACAGTTTTAACATGAAGACAGTTTCGTTGATGTTATAAACTCTTCATTGATGGAAACTTGAGTGCAAAATTGTTCATGACAACTGCAGTCCTAAAGTTAGCAAGTCAACTGTAGTCCTCAGCCATAAAAGCATTACTGTAAGAGTCTAGAGCGTCTTCCAAGTGTGACTTTCAACTGTCCACATGGGGCCGTCCTCGACAGGAGCGATGCGATGAGACTCCAACCAGACACAGGGCATCAGGATGGATCAGGCAGGTCCGAGGAGCAGAAGAGGTCAGCATCTCGATCCCAGGATTGACATGTGACTGACAAGTCACCAGGTCATCGCAGGGCTTGCACCTTTGCATCATGTCTTTACTTTTGCTTACATTTTCTTGTCTCGAAAGATCTCATGGTCCTGAAAAACTCTGTTCTCATACATTTCCTTCACACCATAAGAATAAACGAACATCACCAAAGCTCTTTAACGGGGTTATTTATAAGTCATTCTGTATTTCATAATGATTAATTAAAATACCAATTACAGGCAAGTATGTATTCTTTAAAACGAGGGTTTCAAAAGGAGAAAAACAGTTTTATGGGAAATCCTTTCTTGATTTAGAATAATTAAATATCTGAGTGCCTCATTTGCATTTCTGATGTAGACTTTGAACGCTGTTGCATTCCTCATTCTGGGACTGAAATAACTCTTATTTCACACCAAATGGGTTTTTGTAGATAACACACACACACACACACACACGGGAGGATTTAAATTTATCAAAAGGCATAACCGTGTCATTCTTCTCAGACCTCAATGAGTGAAACCATGAAATCAGCAACGATAAGCTACTTATTAAACAATTGTTTCACGCAGCATAAGTTGACAAATCCTCCTCTGACTGTGTCTATGACACTGAAGTTATAACAAATCACTGCGTAAAGCAAAGAAGCATATCTTTCCAAATTAAAAAAAAAATAAAAATAAAACAGTTTCTACAAAGTTAGTCAGAAAAGAAGACCCATGGGGTTAAGTGACTTAAAGGCAAACTCCAAACAAAGACACATTAAATATATTTAATGTGATTCAGGTTGGAAAAACAAACACTTCAAGGTAGTAATATGGTGGAGTGCTTTCCTATAATGGCACTAAGGCCATCCTTAAAAAAAAAATCTGTTTCCTGTCCACCGGGTGAGCAAAAAATTTTCAGTCGGAAGGAAGGGATTTTTTTTTTTTATGGATGGATAAGAAATCGCAATGCTGTGTTTGCTTTTTCTTTCAGTACTTTTTTATTACAAAAGCAGACACATTTAATAAAATGACAGTTTAATCAACTTTTTTTTTATCATCCAGGCAGTTGAACAGATTGGTTAGTGAGGTGTTGTCTGTTGTCACAGGCAGGTACAACTGTGTGTCATCTGCATACCAATGGTATTGAATATTGTGTTTTTGTAGAATTGAGCCAAGTGGTACGGTAGCATGTACAGTGAAGAGAAGAGGGCCTAGAATTGAACCTTGGGGGACACCACATTTGATGAGGGTAGAGGATGATGTACAGTTTCCCAATTGAACAGAAAAAGTTCCATCCTTCAGGTATGAAGTAAACCAATTTAAAACTGGGCCTTGTAGACCAACACAGTTCTTGAGGCAAGTTAAAAGAACTTTATGATCAATAGTATCAAAAGCGGCACAAAGGTCAAGTAAGACTAAAACAGCACTGGACCCAGAGTCAGTACACAGCAAGATAGCATTGAGTACCTTCAGCAAGGCAGACTCGGTGTTGTGTAGAGCTCTAAAACCAGATTGAAGTTTGTCAAAGATATCAAACGTGTTCAAACAGGACAAAAGCTGAGAAGCAACCACCTTTTCCAAGATCTTAGACAAAAAAGGTAGCTTGGATATGGGCCGGTAATTCTTTAGGATACAAGGATCTAAGCTTGGCTTTTTTAGAAGCGGTTGTACAGTGGCATGTTTAAAACAAGAAGGAACAACACCATTATTTAGCGAGCTGTTAACTTTGGCTAAAATCAGGGAGCAAATTGAAGGGAAAACATCTTTAAAAAGGTGCAAAGGAATGATGTCTGAGGGACAGACAGTGGGCTTCATCTGTGAGATCACCTCAGACAGTTGGGAGGATGTCACTGGTGTAAAATACTGGAGAACATTAACAGGATGGGGGCTATCTGTGAAATCAAACTGACTGTGGGATGTTTGCCCTTATGGTGTCAATTTTTTCAGTAAAGAATTTTAAAAATTCCTCACGTTTCATTATTGGAAGAAGAGGTAACTGGAGCAGCTGGGTTTAAAAGAGTTGATTGTCTTGAACAGTGCTCTGGGTCTATTTGCATCTTTCTTTGTGAGGTTACTAAAATAGTCCTTTCGTGCCATCTGTACAGAGAATTGGTAGCGTTTTAGGTGGTCTTGCAAGATTTCATATGATACTTGTAGCTTGTCTTTTTTCCAGTTACGTTCAGCCCGTCTACAGGCACGTCGTACAGCGTGGGTGGAATCATTAAGCCAGGGTGTAGTATTGGACCTAACTTTCCGAGACTTGAGAGGGGCCACATCATTTAAAATGTTAGCACAAGTAGAGTTAAAAAGATTGACAAGCTCGGAGGTGTCGCTGCAGGTGGCTAGGGCTTCAGTGATTCGGGGTAAGTGGCAGTCAGAAAACGAATTGGAGAAAAGCTGTGGAGTGGCCAAGTTTACAGATCGGGTAAAAGAGCAGGGGATGATGGGGAAGGAGGGATAAGAGGAGGACCAGAGAGATTTAAACTGTATCATGAAGTGATCGGACACAGTGATGTCAGAAATGAAGTGTGAGACAGGAAAACCAGATGACAGGATAAGATCAAGTGTGTGGCCTTTCTGATGTGTAGGGCCAGATACTAATTGGGTTAAGTTAAGAGTCAATCAGGTTTAAAAATTCACTCACCATGAGCTTATTTGGACAACACACATGAACGTTAAAAGGCGCATGCATCAGATAGACAGCTCATGCACACCAAGCGGACTCTCACACAGGATTAAGGCGCAATCAGCGCGCCTATATAAAAACTGTGAAAACACTTACTTTGCGAAGTATTGAGCTGCGTTGCTGACACATTACCAAGCCTTATTTCCTTGTTTGGTTTCCTGATCCCTGATTTCCTGTTTCTCATCTTTGATTCTGCCAAGTCTACAATAGCCTGTTTGTGCCTCACTCAACCTATTGCCTGTTTCATTGTTTTATGATTTTGCCTGCCATTCTGGATTGTTTACCGTCTTCACTTGTATTAATAAATGCACCTTCTGCACTTACATCCATCTCCCAACCATCTCTGACAGAATACTTCACACTCCCTGATAAAGAGAAGCACATTCACCTGTTCATACGTCATGTTCAGGAACAAACTAATATTAATGGCACTAAAACAGCCACCGTTAGATGGGTTGGAGTCTCGTTCTCGACTCAAAAATGTTTTTAATGACTTGGACTTGACCCAGATTTGAACACTGGGGACTCAAGACTGGACTCGAGGTTCAGTGACTCAACACCACTGCATGGTACATGTGGTTCCACTGGTGATTGGCTGTTTAGGTGGTGTGATCCCTGGTGTCACCAAGGAATTAAGGAAAATCTTCAGTGAAGAGGAGAAAACTCACTCTGTGGTTGGAACAATGCATAAAACGGTTCTAATGGATGAAGAAACAACTATGCAGAAGGTTCTATCAGGTCTAATTGAAAGTACAGTTGACGAGTAAGGTATTGCGAGTTCTCAAGTGGGTTAACAAACTTTGGTAACCCTTTTTATTGGCTGCTAGCTTATGTTAACAACTGCAACAACAAACAACAACAACAGCTACTACTACTACTTCTTGAAGGGCACTCAGAGTCCATAATTCCACCAAGATACATATTATCAACATCAAAATCATTTGAACCTAGGATAATACTAAAGTTGTCCACCAAATTTCATCCAAATCCATTCACTACTTTTTGAATTACTTTGGAAAAAGACCAAAAAAAAAAACCTGGCTCCACATATATATCCAGATTTGCATCAAAATCAAATCAATTGTTCCTTGGCCCATGATCCACCTTTCCACCGAATCCGTTCACTACTATTTGCATTATCTTGAAAACAGACAACCAACAAACAAACTGAGGCAAAAACAACCTCCTCCAACAAAAGTTGGTGGAGATAATAATAATAATAATAATAATAATAATAATAATAATAATAATAATAATCCTAACAGATGCAATAGGAAACTGCATCCATGGTGCTTGGGCCCTAATGACTTAATGATTAACATTTCCATCATACAAACCTCTAACATCAGCTATAATTGCAACGAACACTGGTGAAAAATAAAACTACTCTACTGTGTATTTGTTTTCAAGTTTAGAAACCCTTCAAAAACCCCACACAGTCCATATTTTGGCTCCTACCTCACAGTCTCTGTTTTAGGACCAATACAGCAAACTGGGTCTTCAAAACCTTTAAAAGGAAACAAGTACAGAAGCCTGAATATCACGACCCAATGCCAAACACTAATCAGAGAGTACAATACATGTAAAGGCATTCTCATCTTCACACAGTGCTGCACTGCCTCCTGTTGGTACATCAGTGAACTTTAACCTGGGACCGAGAGATAACTGCATTAAAAGTTGAAGAAAGCAGAAAGCATCCAAAAGCACTCATTATAACAGACATCATGGGTTTTATATCATATGACTTGGTTATTATCATGTTGATGATTTTCCTGGAATCGCACATCCTGAAGTGTTTTATTCCTTTTATACCACAGTGTTTCTTCACCAACCTTGCATTTTTTTCTCTCTCTTGTAGTTAATAAAAACATGTTACAGTCTTACCTGACTCTTAAAGTGCAAACACTGGAGACTCCTTCCAAAAATGTGAAATTAATACCTCCTTATTGAAAACTTCACATCTATTATTTATTAATATGTACTGTATACATCAAGCATCCTTCATGCAAGTCCCTGTGGAGGTTGTTAGTACAGAAACAGTAACATTAGAATAAACTGCACTATTGTCAGAGTTTAGTGCTGGGTATGACTTTAAACTTCAACCCGTGGTGAGTCTCAGGTCCGGGAGGACTTGAGTATTGGGGAAAATGGAGTTACCCCTTAAATCACCATTGCTCCCAGGTGTGCTCTGACCCAGAGTGGTAGCACCTGCCTGGGCTCCAGCTATGGGTTAAATAGCACATCACCAATAAGGCGCTGGCAGCAGGGCGCTTTTCAGCGCAGTGTAGCAGATGAACCCAACAGGGTCAATGGCACACCACCAGATGGCATGCAGAAGAGCCACTCAAATGGCCAATGGATGGCACCACTCAGCAGGTCAGTTGTCACTGCAGGCAACTTCCATACCAGTCAGGTCTGTGGCACTTTTGTGCACCACTTGGCATCAGATTTGGAGGTCCAGAGAGACAATATGATGGGGGCACGACATCGTTTGTCTTACCTTACTGTTAGGAGAGGAGAATAGCAAAGCCCTGTGGCGATGGAGTAAATGTGAGCTCACAAAACCAGACATTTCACAGCAGCTCAACCAGGCCATTCATGCCACCGATGCGGACGACTCTGTCGCGGGCCTCTCAGCCCATCTGTGTTTCCGCGCATCCTAATGAAGCAATCATCATCAATAGTGATGGACAGCCGACGATGACTATCAGAGCTACTGTTATAGGAATATATACAAGTTAGGGCTTGAACCCAAGAGCTGTTGGTTGTGTCCATTTCATCTTTTCATAAGGCTAAGTGGTCCCTGTGGAGTCCCATTCACAGTGGCAGTTGGACCACCCCCAATGCCATGCCGCCAGAACACTGAGGGAACCTCCTACCCATGAGACACACAGTTATCCCCTGCTGGACACCAACCCAGTATTTCTAGACCACGGGGCAACTGGGTTAGGACTGGACTACTCTTCATCTGGCCTCTTCCCTTTCTTCCTGTCTGGCCCTACCAGGAGCGATAGCTCCTGCCAGTATAGCTCTCAGGATCATCAAGACGCAGAAGGCCCTCCACCACAACAAGGTGGTAGTCCAATATAATCACTACCCTTTTGATTAAATCAATCAGAATTGAGCATTCAGCAGCACTGATGTATAAAGAGGACGAATAATAACCCTCTCAAAAATATGACCCGGGGTTGGATCTCATCCATGGTTCAAAGGAGAGCTTGAAAAATGTCCTGTATTCAGCTGAAAGAGCAAGCGCAAAAAAACATTATGCTTTGGTTCCCCCCCAACTGAGAGCAAGAGATGAAACTTGGCTGTCTCTCTGTAATAAGTCTGCAGTGAAGTGGGTGACAATATTGTCCACCATGATCCACTCTATGGCACAGACATCTGGAATTGGCCATCGCAGAAGATAGAAACGAGTCACAGTAAATCTTACAATGTGTCTGATGATTGGACGGTAATCATCTGCTCAGAATATCAAGTTTATTTATCAAATACTCGAAAAACAAGATTTAAAAAAACAGGGAAATTTTTGCTCAGAGCCCCGACGCACACATTAAAACCATAAAACTGCCAACAGAGTCATAAAACGATAACATAACATTGTTAAAAGTGTGTATAGCCCGAGGGAAGAAATAAATGGGGTAGATTTAGCTTGAACGCTGTCAGACTGCGGGTGTGATGGCAGCCTGAGAGGAGTCCTTAATGAGACTGCGGTCCTTGCTGAGACACCGTGTGGAGTACACAGCCTCGGTGTGCTTATTTACTGAGCAGTCGTGATTATTCCATCTGAAACTTTTCAGAATTTACAGAGCAAACCAATCAGGATACCGACAGATAAAACACTCAATCATATGTGAAACTGAAGGACAACAGTGATTGGAACTGTGACTTTCCTCATCCTCCTCAGAAAGTAAAGACTCTGTGTTGTGCTTTTGTCATGATGAAGTTCTTTTTCTTCTCGTATATCAGTCATCGTTGACTTTTCACTGCAGATTTGTCAACTAGCTCAGGAGAGCCACCCAGGGTGGACGTTGAGGGCTTCCCACCCAACCATTCACACCAATGGGCAATTTAGAGTCGCCAGTCTTTGGATGGTGGAGGAAATGCATGCAGACATGGGGAGAACATGCAAACTCCACACACAGAAAAGCCCCTGTTGGCCATGAGGTTCAAACCCAGAACCTTCTCGCTGTAAGGCAACAGTGCTAACCACTGCACAACTCATGAAGAAGTTGATGAAGGCAGACCAAAGCAAGGAACTTAAAATTATTTACGACGCAATATGCTTATTTCTACAAGACACTTTTTTCAATGGAATAAAAACGTGTTCTATTCCCTTCTAGCAGGTTCCATTCATTTGGCTTGATAGCACTCAATATTGTTAGCATATCGCTTATCCTACACATCACTCTATCCAATGGAGAATGAGCGCTGAATATGATTTATGATATTACATGGTTGTCAAGACAACATGAAGTCATACGTCAGAGACGTAAAACTTCCATGCTAGCGAGTGATTGACAAATTGTAAACAAACATGGCCACCAGGTTTGTTTCGTTAAATATGGAAGATTTTGAGAGAATTTTGAAAGAGAAAGACGCGTTGAACACCTGAAAGGAACGGGTGTGTATTATAATGGCTTTTTTCATGGTGTATCAGATATATTCCATTCAGCTACTTGTCTTCGACTCATTCAATATCATGCTAGCTAAACGGAATATATCTGATATACCACGAAAAAAAGCCAGCCAATATTATTTAATTATGATATCATTACAACAAACAGTCAGGCAATAGGGCTTCAATGGTTAAGGCTTTAGGTTACTACCCAGAATGTTGGGGGTTCAAGGTGCAACACCACCAAGCTGCTACAGTTGGGCCTTTGAGCAAAGCTTTAAAGGAAAATTCTTGGATTGTTTTTTTTAACCTGGGCCCTATTTTCCCATCGCTTTAGGTCCAAATATTCACCAAGGACAAAACCAGCCGCAAAACACCTATACAACGTAATCCTTTCAGGAAATTGTCCGTGTCAAAGTAAACCGCTTGCTTTGGCCTCTGACAGGCTCATAAAATGTTATTATAAGTGTCTGAGAACATGGAAAGGAACCCTACAGAGATACGCCCATGTCTGTTTCCCTCAATAACTGTAAAGAAACTGTAGAAAATGACTGTTTCTAGAGCTGTTTTATCCATTCAGTGCCTGTAGCTGATCATCACATGGGGCGGTTTTCTCATGTTTACAAAAGGGATCATTTCCATGTTGTTCATATTAGGGATCCATGTTGATCATAAAGGGATCATTTCCATGTCCTTCATATTATCATGATCAGCTAAATATTCACGCATTACTTTGGAAATAGACTTCTTCATGAATTCTGCATGACTTCTCCTTTCGTAAATATCAGAAAACTGCCCACGTGTGATAATCGACTACTGGCACCGAACAGGGCATTGAATACGAGACCAGAGGAAGAGAAAGATAGAACAATGACTCTAGAAACGGTCATTTTCTACAGTTTCTTTATGGTTATTGAGGTAAACAGACACAGGTGAATCTCTGTAGGGATCCTTTCCATGCTGTCAGACATTTATTACAACATTATGAGCCTGTTGTTGGCCAAAACAAGCAGTTGACTTTGACAAAGATTTCCCTGTAGGATTCCACTGTCTCGCCATTGTGTGCTTGCAGGTTATAGTGTTCTAACACAATATCCGACTGATTTCATTTGTATTTTCTTTAGTAAATATTTACACATTCCATGTCCCAACAGCTAGCCGCTGTGTTCGGGGATCAGGTCGTCGAGGCCCCTGCCTTCGACTGCCACCCAATCCACACTGCACCGGCCCCCTACGGCTACCTCTGTGGGTGGAGAACCCACAGGTGGTCGGGCCCACGTCACCGCTTCGGGCTGAGCCCGGCCGGGCCCCGTGGGCAAAGGCCCAGCCACCAAGCGCTCGCATACGAGCCCCAACCCCGGGCCTGGCTCCAGGGTGGGGCCCTGGCTGCACCATACCAGGCGACATCATGGTCCTTGATCTTTTATTATCCATAAGGGTTTTGGTGAACTGCTCTTGGTCTGGCCTGTCACCTAGGACCTGTCTGCCTTGGGAGACTCTAACAGGGGCGTAATGCCCCCGACAACATAGCTCCTAGGATCATTCAAGCACACCAAATGATCATGAGCTTTGGGTAATGACCGAAAGAACAAGATCGCGGATACAAGCGGCCGAAATGAGTTTCCTTCGCAGGGTGGCTGGGCGCTCCCTTAGAGATAGGGTGAGAAGCACAGTCACTCGGGAGGAGCTCGGATTAGAGCCGCTGCTCCTCCACATTGAGAGGAATCAGCTGAGGTGGCTCGGGCATCTCTTTCGGATGCCTCCTGGACGCCTCCCTGGGGAGGTGTTCTAGGCATGTCGCCCCGGGAGGAGGCCCCGGGGAAGACCCAGGACACGCTGGAGGGACTATGTCCTTTGGCTGGCCTGGGAACGCCTCGGTGTTCTTCCCGAGGAGCTGGCCGAGGTGTCTGGGGAAAGGGAAGTTTGGGCTTCCATGCTCAGACCGCTGCCTCTGCGACACGGCCCTGGATAAGCAGATAAAGACGAGATGAGAGACGAAATATTTACACTTAAAAAGACGAGAAAATAGGGTCCAGGTTAAAAAATTCTGGAATTTTCCTTTAATCTTCTCTGCAGGGCGGCACGGTGGTGTAGTGGTTAGCGCTGTCGCCTCACAGCAAGAAGGTCCGGGTTCGAGCCCCGTGGCCGGCGAGGGCCTTTCTGTGCAGAGTTTGCATGTTCTTCCCGTGTCCGCGTGGGTTTCCTCCGGGTGCTCCGGTTTCCCCCCCAGTCCAAAGACATGCAGGTTAGGTTAACTGGTGACTCTAAATTGAGCGTAGGTGTGAATGTGAGTGTGAATGGTTGTCTGTGTCTATGTGTCAGCCCTGTGATGACCTGGCGACTTGTCCAGGGTGTACCCTGCCTTTCGCCCGTAGTCAGCTGGGATAGGCTCCAGCTTGCCTGCGACCCTGTAGAACAGGATAAAGCGGCTAGAGATAATGAGATGAGATGAGATCAAATCTGCTCCGTGGCGCCATATCATGGCTGACTCTGGGCTCTGATCCTGGCTTTCTAACAAACCTGAGAAACATGAAGAAAAGAATTTCACTCAATACATTTACATGCACAAAATATTCTGAAGTGTTCCTTATTCCGAAAAAGACATCAATTCCAAGCTGTTTACATGGCTAATGAAAATGAATATTCCACTAATATTCTCATTTATATGCATCATGTTACATTACCAGAGGTGGAAAGTAACGAATTACATTTACTCACGTTACTGTAATTAAGTAGATTTTTTGTGTAATTTGTAATTTTTTAAGTAGTTTTTGAAATGGGTAATTTTACTTTTACTCAAATACATTTTGAACCAAGTATTGTACTTCGCTACATTCAAAAACCACCCATTACTGAGTAAAAAAATTAAATGCGGGGAAAAAAAACCCAAAACAATTGGCCTGAACTGAAAGGAAACTGGCGCAGGCGCGCGCACGGAATATCCATATTAGCCTACATGTATCGTTGGATGATGGCTGGTGCCGAGGTAGCCGAGCAAGAGATAGAGGAGGTCATGGAGGAGGTTGAGGATTGCCAAGAAGAGAATTCCCGTGGAACAGATGCGCCGGACAGCGAGGGAAATCCTTGGCCGTATCTCAGCCAGTACTTTGCATTCAAATGCAAACGAGGCAATAACATAATAATGCAATGCAAAATGTGCCTGCCCCGCCGCACAGAGCTATCAGTCTACAAAACTTCCACATCAAATCTGCGGAAGCATGCGGTGGCAAGTAGATATGTGCATTTACCTGTGTATCCCAAACGTTATATTTATTGTTTGGTTAAAACCTTCCACTGTTGAGTAAAATGTGCCTTCATTATCAATTCTTTTGGCCGCCTAGCATCCATACTGATCACTAATGTTTCAAGTGAAGTAGCCTAAATGAAATGAATCACCTCACGTTTACAAAGTTGTTTTATCAGGGCTACCTTGTCTGTGTTTCAGAGAGCATGGACCTTCTTAACTCCTTTCCAAAAAAAAAACTTTCCCTGAAACTCAACACGGGCCTTCCGGCCTCAGCTGCCTGTGAGCGCCTTTTCAGCTCGGCTGGTTTATTGTTTACCACAAATACCCCTTTTCCACCAAATCAGTTCCAGGGCTGGTTCAGGGTCAGTGCTGGTGCTGGTTCACAACTCGTTCAACTTGTGAGCCAGCTGAGAACCAGTTTGCTTTTCCATAGCTCGCGGTGCTAAGCGAAGCCATGTCATTACGTCGCTGTATACGTCACTACGTTTGCATAAACCTTGGCGCGAATATCGAAGCAAAAACAACGCGGAAGAAGCAGCAATAATAATAATAATGGATGACTTTGCGTTTGTACAGCTGCTGCTTCTCGTCGCTTAAAAATGGCGACCTTTCGCGGTCTTGTTATTGTTGTTGGTCTTAACAACTCCGCCCCCCCGCTGACGTAAGCGGTTCTTTCCTCTGGCCCAGCAGAGAGTTGGTGCTAGCCTGGAACTGGTTTTTCTGGCCCCAGAGCCAGTTCTTTGCCAGTGGAAACAGAAAACCCGGTTCCAAACTAAGCACTGGCCCCGAACCAGCCCTGGAACTGCTTTGGTGGAAAAGGGGCGAAAGAGAGCACGGATTAGTGCAACAAACTTTGAGAATCAGCTCCTGCTGAAACTCAACAAGAGCTTTTTGGTTTAATGTTTTAGTATTCAGTGGGCAGAGTGGGCAGGGCACTTTATTTCATTTCTTTTATCAGCAGTCAGTGTGTTCATTTTTCAATTAAGACAACTGATATAATTTATGTTTGCTATAGAAAAAAAAAGAGCACAGTTTGTTCATAAGGAATTGCTCAACATTTTCACTGTCTTGGATACTTTGTTTGATTTTGGTTTTCTTTTCTTTTTTTATTGTGGTGTTTGAGTTGGACCATACAATTCAGAATTTGGCACTTTGCTTAAAAATGCTTTATGGGGTGGTCTCAAAATAGTTTGCACATTACCTCTCGACAGGTTGTAAACATTATGCAGTTAATTTGTCAATAATATTTTCTATATAAGGAAGAGCACAGTGTTGCTCAGGAATCGCTTAGCTGTCTTTAAATCGTGAGAGCCCTGGACACTGAGTTTGGTTGGTTTACGTTTCATGTGTGTCATTTAGTAAGTCTGCTTTAGTGGCTTTAATAGCTGGCGTTTGTCAGTAAAGAAAAAAATGGTTGATAGAATTTACAAGTTATGCCACTTGTACTTAAATGTTTGATGGGGTAGTCCAAACAAAGCTTTATACATTATACTGCCTGAAAGGTTATTATGTGGACTAGTGCCGCTTTTCCACTACAAACGCGGCTGAGTCGGGCTGAGCGGGGCTGTTGGAGTTGCATTTCGACTACAACCGCGCTGAACCGTGCTGGCTGGAAGTGGGTGGACACATTGGGTGGAGTTAGCGAAAGTGGGTGGACGTCACGTGATGTCATTAAGCAGCGCAAACAGTGACATCAGTGATCTTTTAAGCGGTAGTCTCACGACCCGGATAGTAAACAATAAACATGGAGGACATGGAGTCGTTAGTGTTGCTGGTCTTGGTGCTGTGGCTTGTTGTCACCGACGACGCCAACAGATACTGGCAAGAGCGTATAGATGAGGCGAGGCGCATAAGGCTTCAGAAATTCTCGTAATTCGTAATTCTTCTTCCGGGTTTACGGTGTTTACAGATCCCAGCGTGCTTGCGGGGCGTGTGTGGGCATGTGAGGACACTCCTCCTCACCAATCAGTACACAGGGGAGTGTCTGCTCACGCCCCGAGCCTCACTCGGCTCGCTTTGGCTCGCTTCAGCCCCACTCCAAAACCGTGCGAGTTTTAGGGGCTAAGCAGGGCTGAAGCGAGCTGAGTCGTGCTGCTCTGAGGTAGTCGAAACGCGAGCCGTGTCGGGCTGAAGTGAGCTGAAGTGAGCTGAAAAAGGGTAGTGGAAAAGGGCCATAATAGTTCATTAAAAACAATTTGATATATGACTTGTCCGTTCTTTTTTTACATCAAATAATTGAAAGTAACTTTTACTCAAAGTACATTTTAAATTGAGTACTTTTTTACTTTTACTCGAGTAGATTTTTAGATGGGTACTTTTCCTTGAGTAGAATTTAAAGGGATAGTTCGGGATTTTTGACATGAATCTGTATGGCATCCCCATCAATAGTGTCATGCAAACACACTGACTTACCCCCGACAGCATCCTGTGAGTCCAGTTCTTGTCCAGTTTTGGTCCAGACGAAAGTAGTCCGGCAAGTTTTTTGGGGTCACGAAAGTAAAGCGTTTTTCGTCTCAAAACAGTACGTGTTCAAAAGAGTGATATATTTGCATCACAAAACCGTTGCCAAATAAAAAGTCAGACCTCGAAATCGCTTGGCACTATTTTCTCTCCCTTCTTATCACTGCGCGCTGCCGCCAGGTGACAGCCACGGCTGTTTCATTCATTGTTTACTGCTAGCAAAGTTAGCGACAACATGTCTGACTACGACAGCGACGTTGAAAACATTGACTTCATCTCACAGCCAAAGGGATATCTTATGAACCCGAATATACAGATGAAGAAATTCGCCAGATGGAGTTAGAACGGGGGCGGCACGGTGGTGTAGTGGTTAGCGCTGTCGCCTCACAGCAAGAAGGTCTGGGTTCGAGCCCCGGGGCCGGCGAGGGCCTTTCTGTGCGGAGTTTGCATGTTCTCCCCGTGTCCGCGTGGGTTTCCTCCGGGTGCTCCGGTTTCCCCCACAGTCCAAAGACATGCAGGTTAGGTTAACTGGTGACTCTAAATTGAGCGTAGGTGTGAATGTGAGTGTGAATGGTTGTCTATGTCTATGTGTCAGCCCTGTGATGACCTGGCGACTTGTCCAGGGTGCACCCCGCCTTTCGCCCGTAGTCAGCTGGGATAGGCGACCCTGTAGAAGGATAAAGCGGCTAGAGATGAGATGAGATGAGATAGAACGGGCAGAGAGAGAAAGGGTGGACAGAGAAGTGGAAGAAGGTGAAGCTGGAGCCGCAGCTTGTTAGCGCCGCTGATCTGAACTCCTAATCACTGCCAAACAATGAGAAAGGTGTTGATTCCTGCGCAGATGTCAACATGACAGCGCGCAGTGATACCGAGGGAGAGAAAATATAGCGCCAAATAATTGCGAGGTCTGACTTTTTATTTGGCAACGGTTTTGTGATGCAAATATATCACTCTTTTGAACACGTACTGTTTTGAGAAGAAAAACGTTTTACTTTCATGACCCCAACAAACTTGCCGGACTACTTTCATCTGGACCAAAACTGGACAAGAACTGAACTCACAGGATGCTGTCGGGGGTAAGTCAGTGTGTTTGCACGACACTGTTGACGGGGATGCCATACAGATTCATGTCAAAAATCCCGAACTATTGCTTTAAGCAAAGTAAAGATACTTTTACTTAATTACAATTTTTCAGTACTTTTTCCACCTCTGTACATTACAGGCATTTAGCGGACGCTCTTATCCAGAGTGGCGTACAACTTGCCCAGAGCAGTCTGGGATTCGGTGCCTTGCTCAAGAGCACGTCAGCCATTCCTGCTGGTCCAGGGAATCGAATTGGTGACAGTTTGGTCCCACTCATGCATCCATGCAAACTTCTATTGTCTAGTTGGTTTGTGTAGAACAGAGAGCTGAGTGTAAACAGGCGAGCAGCTGTGAGTCGCAGACTGCCGTAAAATCTCCCAATTGAGACACATATTCGAAAGCTCTTAAAACACGAACAACATCAGCATATAGTAGTAGTAGTAGTAGTACTTTGTCACCATACAAGTACAATGAGATGTCGTTTAGAAACAGCCCACAGATGCCCATAAAAATAATAAGTAAATTAAGTAGTTTAAACAATATACATCAATATTTAAAATATATATAGAAAATATAAAAATACACAATAAATATATACAATCAAATGTACTGGTAAGGTTGGAAGTGATGATATAAAATTAAGATAAATAATAAATAGGTGCAAGGTTCAGGTATTCACTGACCAAGTTAGCAGCGCAGTAGAGGTAGATTAATGTGATATCTTACGTCTTAATCGGAAAATGCTAAATTCAGGATAAGGCCGAATTCGGAATGTATACACGGAATATGCCATTTACATAACCTGCATCAAATATTGTCATATTCGGAATAGTGGAAAATGTAAACATACTGACTATGCTGTAATGTATATGTGACAAAGGCTTCTTTTTTTTCTTCCATGCTCATAATATTTCCAATCATAAGTCTACAATTTGATATTCAACGATAAGATCGAAGCCGTTACAATACAATTTATTAAACTTTCAATCGATACGTGAGCAACTCATCTCATCTCATTATCTCTAGCCGCTTTTTCCTGTTCTACAGGGTCGCAGGCAAGCTGGAGCCTATCCCAGCTGACTACGGGCGAAAGGCGGGGTACACCCTGGACAAGTCGCCAGGTCATCACAGGGCTGACACATAGACACAGACAACCATTCACACTCACATTCACACCTACGCTCAATTTAGAGTCACCAGTTAACCTAACCTGCATGTCTTTGGACTGTGGGGGAAACCGGAGCACCCGGAGGAAACCCACGCGGACACGGGGAGAACATGCAAACTCCGCACAGAAAGGCCCTCGCCGGCCACGGGGCTCGAACCCGGACCTTCTTGCTGTGAGGCGACAGCGCTAACCACTACACCACCGTGCCGCCCTGTGAGCAACTTAAGTCGCAAATAATGACATAGATAAGGACGATTTTAGATAGAGTCATGGACAAATCATGAATTCAGAATATGAATTCCGTTTTGCGCACCAGGTGTCTGTGGTTGTAATACTTCCTGTTTGTGTTTCTGATTGGCTGGTGATGGTGCGATCACTATGTATGACAGTTTGGATGTATGATTGCTAGATTACTAGTTATGATGTCCCTTAAGTGTGGGTGTTGAAATTGAAATTCTCTCAAAGACTGATTTCAGACCAACTTTGTCCCCTGACCTATGATTGACCTGGTGCTACTTGGCTGCAAAACTTTATGATGCCAATGAAAAACTGTGTCTTATACAGCAAAGTAAACTGGCCATCTTTATACGTGCGTAGGCTCGGTCAATGGTACGTGCTAATTTACAAGGCTATTCTTGAGATGACTCCATCTTACTTATCACTTTTAATCTTGAATAATAGGGCCTACAGTCTTCGCTCTCAGGACTTGTTTCATTTTGCTGTTCCTAAGGTGAGAACAGAAATGGGAAAGAAAGCTTTTAGATTTTCTGCTCCAAGTACTGCAGGCAGAGCTCAAACTTCAAAGTCTGGTATCTCTGAATGCATTCAAATCCATGATAAATTCCACTACATCCAGGCTTCAGGAGTGCAAATGTTTTATTGGAGAGCAAATATCTGACTGAACCTTGTAAATTTACTAGTTTTGATTTTGAATTTCAGGTTTTGTCTGTTTTGTTGTGACGATGTGATGGAACTTCACGTACTGCCATTCTTGGCCAGGTCTCCCTTGTAAAAAAGAGATTGTGATCTCAATGGGACAAACCTCATCTCATCTCATTATCTCTAGCCGCTTTATCCTGTTCTACAGGGTCGCAGGCAAGCTGGAGCCTATCCCAGCTGACTACGGGCGAAAGGCGGGGTACACCCTGGACAAGTCGCCAGGTCATCACAGGGCTGACACATAGACACAGACAACCATTCACACTCACATTCACACCTACGCTCAATTTAGAGTCACCAGTTAACCTAACCTGCATGTCTTTGGACTGTGGGGGAAACCGGAGCACCCGGAGGAAACCCACGCGGACACGGGGAGAACATGCAAACTCCGCACAGAAAGGCCCTCGCCGGCCCCGGGGCTCGAACCCGGACCTTCTTGCTGTGAGGCGACAGTGCTAACCACTATACCACCGTGCCACCCTGGGACAAACCTGGTTAAAATAAAATAACATCCATTCATAGCCCAGGATAAATTTAGACCATACACCCCATTCACAAAGGAAATTAAATAAACTAGAGGACATCAAAATACTTTCAGTACAGCGTGGAACGGAACTGTATTTACATCAGCACCATCGCTGATGAATAGATGTCATGAATCCTCAAAGGAAAACATGCTTGGAGAGCACTTCTTTCGACGATGAATCATTCTAACCTTTGCTGTAGCTGTGTGGGTCACAGCTCCAACAACAGCGTGGGCTGAGGCGGAATAAAGAACCCACCCTGCCATAACTGTGCGGAAATCGGTGCAGCTCACGCTCCTTATACACCAGTTCTAACGTGCTAGATAACCAGTCAAGCTTTATGGGTTGGCGGTTCAGATAGCTGACAGGAAAAAACCTACTCTTTTCTGATCAGGCTTACGTAACTGTGATAAACTGTTGCTGTGGATAAGCACCAGACTTCTTTCACTTTCACACATTCTTGTGAGCTCCAGTTCACAACTTCAAATCATTTCAGAAACACTCAAAGATTCCTCAATGTTTAAGTTCATCTCAGGTGTCAGTAAGCATGAGATTATTTATTAGGATTTAATCTAATTAGGAGTATTAACCTCAAAACATTTATCAAGCTTTTTTACTGAGTAGTCGTCCTCATTAATTCATATTCCTGTTAATTTGATATCTGTGGTCAGAACATCACGCTTTTGATTTTTCCATTTTAAGATGCAATTTTAGCTTGTTTTATATATATATATATATATATATATATATATATATATAAAAAACAGTGCTCTCATTTTATATATAATTTTTCCCCCATTCTATCCACATTCACTGAATATGAGCAATCATGCACTCTGATTGGTTACTCTACTACTAGGATATCAGCTCATATACCGTTAGTAGAAAAAACAAAATAGCAGAGCACGTTGGAGTGGCAGCAGCTCTCAAAAGTAAAGATGGGTAGAGGATCACCAATCCCCTTAATTCTGCGCCGACAAATAGTGGAGCAATATCAGAAAGGAGTTCGACAGTGTAAAATTGCAAAGAGTTTGAACATATCATCATCTACAGTGCATAATATCATCAAAAGATTCAGAGAATCTGGAAGAATCTCTGTGCGTAAGGGTCAAGGCTGGAAAACCATACTGGGTGCCCGTGATCTTCGGGCCCTTAGACGGCACTGCATCACATACAGTTGTGTTCAAAATAATAGCAGTGTGTTTAAAAACGTGAGTAAAGCTCAAAATCCTTATAATAGTTTTTATTTCCATGCATTGGGAACACTGCACATTATATTCTACATCAAAACATGAAGAAAAATCTATCAAAATTTAATTACTTTACAGAAAATGAAGAAAAATGAACATTGGGCTGTTCAAAAAAATAGCAGTGTCTGCATTTTTCATTACAAACTCCAAATATTTACTGTATAAACTGAAAACATCTTAAGGATTTAGTATTCCTGTGAATCACTAAACTAATATTTAGTTGTATAACCACGGTTTCTGAGAACTTCTGGCACCTGTGAACAGGTATTCCAGCCCAGGATGATTTGACAACATTCCACAATTCCTCTGCATTTCTTGGTTTTGCCTCAGAAACAGCATTTTTGATGTCACCCCACAAGTTTTCTATCGGATTAAGGTCCGGGGATTGGGCTGGCCACTCCATTACTTTCATTTTGTTGGTCTTGAACCCTGATGCTGCTCGCTTACTGGTGTGTTTGGGGTCGTTGTCTTGTTGAAACACCCATTTCAAGGGCATTTCCTCTTCAGCATAAGGCAACATGACCTCCTCAAGTATTCTGATATATGCAAACTGATCCATGATCCCTGGTATGCGATAAATGGGCCCAACACCACAGTAAGAGAAACATCCCCAGATCATGATGCTTGCACCACCATGCTTCACTGTCCTCAGAGTGTACCGTGGCTTGAATTCAGTGTTCGGGGGTCGTCTGAAAAACTGTCTGCAGCCCTTGGACCCAAAAAGAACAATTTTACTTTCATCAGTCCACAAAATGTTTTTCCATTTCTCTTTAGGCCAGTTGATGTGTTCTTTGGCAAATTGTATCCTCTTCAGCACGTCTTTTTTTTAACAGTGGAGCTTTGCGGGAGCTTCTTGCCGATAGATTAGCTTCACACAGGCATCTTCTAATTGTCACAGTACTCACAGGTAACTTCAGACCGTCTTTGATCACCCTGGAGCTGATCATTGGCTGAGTCTTTGCCATTCTGGCTATTCTTCGATCCATTCGAATGGTAGTCTTCTGTTTTCTTCCACGCCTCTCTGGCTTTGCTGTCCATTTTAAAGCACTGGAGATCATTTTAGCCGAGCAGCCCATCATTTTCTGCACTTCTTTACAGTCTACGTTTTACCTCTCCAATCAACGTTTTAATCAAAGCACACTGTTCTTCTGAACAATGTCTGGAACGACCCATGTTTCTCAGGTTTTCAGAGAGAAATGGATGTACAACATGTGCTGGCTTCATCCTTAAATTAGGGCCACCTGACTGACATCTGTTTCTTCACAGAATGAATGATCTCACTAATGAAACTCCACACTACTATTATTTTGAACACGTCCCTTTCACTTAATTATTCGATTACACAGACTCAGGAGCATGCATATCATGAATGTTGGGTCTGTTGGTTTTCTATGACTCTACTACACCTACTGGTAAATTATTTGCCATGTAGTAATATAATTTCCACCAAAAACAGTGATTGATCTGGTTAGTCATGTTGGACTGCTATTATTTTGAACACAAGTGTACAGGCATGCTTCTGTATTGGAAATCACAAAATGGGCTCAGGAATATTTCCAGAGAACATTATCTGTGAACACAATTCACCGTGCCATCTGCCGTTACCAGCTAAAACTCTATAGTTCAAAGAAGAAGCCGTATCTAAACATGATCCAGAAGCGCAGACGTCTTCTCTGGGCCAAGGCTCATTTAAAATGGACTGTGGCAAAGTGGAAAACTGTTCTGTGGTCAGACGAATCAAAATTTGAAGTTCTTTATGGAAATCAGGGACGCCGTGTCATTCGGACTAAAGAGGAGAAGGACGACCCAAGTTGTTATCAGCGCTCAGTTCAGAAGCCTGCATCTCTGATGGTATGGGGTTGCATTAGTGCGTGTGGCATGGGCAGCTTACACATCTGGAAAGACACCATCAATGCTGAAAGGTATATCCAGGTTCTAGAGCAACATATGCTCCCATCCAGACGACGTCTCTTTCAGGGAAGACCTTGCATTTTCCAACATGACAATGCCAAACCACATACTGCATCAATTACAGCATCATGGCTGCGTAGAAGAAGGGTCCGGGTACTGAACTGGCCAGCCTGCAGTCCAGATCTTTCACCCATAGAAAACATTTGGCGCATCATAAAACAGAAGATACGACAAAAAAGACCCAAGACAGTTGAGCAACTAGAATCCTACATTAGACAAGAATGGGTTAACATTCCTATCCCTAAACTTGAGCAGCTTGTCTCCTCAGTCCCCAGACGTTTACAGACTGTTGTAAAGAGAAAAGGGGATGTCTCACAGTGGGAAACATGGCCTTGTCCCAACTTTGAGATGTGTTGTTGTCATGAAATTTCAAATCACCTAATTTTTCTCTTTAAATGATACATTTTCTCAGTTTAAACATTTGATATGTCATCTATGTTCTATTCTGAATAAAATATGGAATTTTGAAACTTCCACATCATTGCATTCCGTTTTTATTTACAATTTGTACTTTGTCCCAACTTTTTTGGAATCGGGGTTGTAAAAACTACTTGAAAACAGAACCCCAAAAAATATTTTAAAAAAGTACTTGGCAGGAAGAACATTTTATTTTTCAAGAATTAATCATTATCGCATTTTTCACAAATTGCTCCTGTCATTTCACTGGTTTGTTTACATTCTTCATCTTGAAGCATTAAAACTAGCTGAATTTTTTTTTTTTTAAAGACTGGTTCAAAATCTCAAAGAAGTTTGAAAATTACATCACCGAAATGTCCAAGGAAGAATTAAATAAAATGTCTAAAGCTATTCTATACTTCGGCACAACAGCGAGATGGCACTTTGTACAAAAACAAACAAAAACAAACAAACAAACCACTAAAGTCAATTCGTGCAGCCATCAATATTGTTTTTAAGAAGCCCGCCTAAGTGGAAATTATTTTGTCAGACGTTTTGTACAGAGTTATCAAATTTGCACAAAATAAAAATGCTCCATTTCTAAAAATCCAGTGAATGTGGATAGAATAAAACTGTTATTCCGCTCAATCTTGTCGTACATGGCTTATAGCCAACTCGGTGCTACGCGCCTCGTCAGCTATCAGCTCATGTACGACTCGATTTCGTGGAATAACACATGACTCAGAGAAAATGATGTTACTCCAGTCCTCGACGGTCCAATCCTGGTGGTCTTTAGCAAACCCCATCCAGGCTCTTCTTTGCTTCTCATTGATGAAGGGTTTTTTTCTGGCGTTGCATAACTTCAACCCCACTCAGACGAGCCTGTTTTGAACCGCCCTTACCGTGCACTTAACCCCACTGCCATTCGCCATTCTTTTTGTAGGTCACCTGATGTCATCCTACGGTTGTCGAGTGATATTCAAAGGAGTTGCCGATCATCCCGGTCAACGGAGAGTCGTTTTCGCCCTCTGCCAGTCTGTAAAGTTGTCGTCCCCGATGTCTGCTGCTTGACCTTGTTCTTATGAACTGCTGGTTTTGAAAGTTTGAGGATGGAAGCAACCTGACGCTCACTGTATCCCTCTGCCAGTAAAACCAGAATCTAAACCTTTTTTTTCTCACTCAAAACTTTTCTTTTCAACCCTTTTGGCACGATGAACACATTTTTGTATTCCAATTAAATTTTAAGGTACTACTAGCACTGATTTTGCCATCCAAACTGGTCCTATTGCAAGAGGATAGTGATGACCACAGCAGTGGTTTTTATCCTTTTCCTCATTAAAGCCTAGGTCACAACCGGACGTACGATTCTTTGGCCGTGCGATTTTTGGCGTTTCCCAAATCGCTGTTTTTTTGTTCGTGGAGAAAGACGCACGTTGGCCGTAAGTTTGTCTTGCAACCTGAAAAAAACGTAAGCGCCCGTAGAGTTTGTTTGACATGACAAAGAACCTCTGCGGCCGGTCTGCGGCTCGAAAATCAGCACGTCACACGCGCGCCCTCCATGCGTTTCACGTGCGCCCTCTGTGCGTTTCTTGCACGTAGACCAGCCGTAGGAGCACGTACGGCCGGTTGTGACCGAGGCTTAAATGAGATTTGGTTCACGACCTCATTAGGACCTCATTAAGTAAAACGAAGTGGGCTTGTGTCGGAATTCCAGCACAAACACTGGAATGAAGTGACTGAAATGATCAACTCCTTTGAGTTACATCTTTGCTTCGACTGAATAAAGGGGGGGGAGTGAAATTAAATTGCAAACATGCTATTAAATATGAAATGACAGACCACAACAACCTTTGAGAGTGTTCTGTAATCTCTAAGAGGGGAAAAAAAGCCATTAGTGAACTGAACTGACTCTGGCCCTCATATCATGACATTTTCCACATTACGGTATGACATTTATTTAACCATGGACAAATGGCGCACGTCTCTATTGCTTTGAAACAGACAGACGGACAGACAGACATATTACTCTGACATTGTCTGTAGCTCTGCAGACACAGACAGACAGACAGAGGTGTGATGGCCGGGTGGTGAAAGAACGCAAGCATGCAGCCTGCTAGAGTTCAGTCTGAGAGCTCACACACCCAGGTATACATCACTTTACATCTGTTTCCCAAAATTATTTCCAGCTTCATGGTTTAAAAAAAATAAAAATAAAAAAAAGGAGTAATGATGGACGAAGTGGTGCTGCGGGGATCTACTCCAGAACCACAGTGCCCCCTGCTGCTTCTAGAGCCGCCTTCAGTTTCTCTGCTTCGTCTTTGGAAACGTTCGCCCGGATCTCCTGCGGCAGCGACTCCACCAGCTTCTTAGCCTTCAGAGACAAGATATTTAAAAGATTTTAATGAAAACTAAATCAGGCAAATATTTTTAAAAAATCACTTTTGAAACCATCATGGAAGGTTTTACTCTAGAAAGAACTCCCCACCATGGTTTTGGATAAACTAGACAGTAATCCGTTTGCAGTTGTGGGCAAATCAACATCTCACGCAACAGTCTCTCGGTTACACCTCACCCGAGAAGCGCCAGATAAAGGGAACTGTAGTATACGGTTCTTCTTTGCAGATTTTCAAAAGGGTTTTGATCCGATAGATGACTGCGTCCTTTGTTCAAGGTAGATCTCAGTCCGACACCTCACTACCGATGCGCACAAACACGTGATCTTTGTTTGACGGCATCCCGCAAGGGACCAAATTAGGGCCCCATGCTGTTTTCAGTAACGGTAAAGGACTTCATTTCATCCTGGCAGGCACACGTAAAGTTCGTGGATGATCCCACCATGTGAGGAATTATACCTGGGAACTCGCTGTCAGTTTTGAACTTTGTTATCCAGTCTTTCGCTGTTTCAAAGAATATGTGCCCAAATCTGATTAAATGCAAGTCCATGGCGACCGACAGCTTTCATTATAATAGTTGCGTTTGGGTGGCGTGTCTGTCGAGCGTGTCCAGTCTTAAAGCAGATACGCAGAACCATGGCCTCGCTTTCGTTTATAAATGCCTAGAGACCTCAAGAATGGCACAGGAATAGTTTTAAGTGTTAATGACTATATTAGATTTATTGTTTTTACGAATAAAGTGATTTATATAGGTAGCGGTCTGAGCGAATGACCTTGACATCCGTAACATCACAGCAGGAAGTCTATCCGTCTCATCGCCATTTCCGCTATACTAAAACACAGAGCTGACTGCAACTCCAAGCCTCCATTTTGAGCTAATTTATCGCCATGCCACGTAGATGTGTTTTTGGCCGGTGCAGCAACACGACAGAAGGTGGATTTACGTTGCATTCATGGCCCAAGAATGTTCAAACTGCAAAGATTTGGACGCGTTTTGCAAAAAGTTCCCGGGCACATTGGGCGGCTATGAAGTGGTCTCTCCTCTGCTCTGTACATTTTACTGAAGACTCGTATGAAACCTCTGATCTGTTGAGGAGCGCTGGCTATAAGCCCGGATTGAAAGAGGGTGCAGTATCAACAATTAAAGAAAGCTACAAGAAAAGCATTTATTTATTTATTTATTTAAAAAGGAAAGGGAGTTTAGTTGCACCAGTCCTCCCAGAGTGAGCTGAGGGTTGTTGCTAAAACCCGGGGCGGAACGGGACATATCGCTCGGGCAGTGACCTCCCTGCTAAAACTGGTGACATCCCGTTCCGTCCTGGGTTTTAGTAATTGCCTGAGCCGAGCAGTAATGGCGGAGTACACAGTATGAAGAAAAGTGAATGAGTGGAGCAGCCGTCTGATTTCTAAACTGGATGTCGCTGCCATCTCGCCCTTACATGGAAGAAGTGAATGAACGGAGAACTGAACAAACAACTGAAAGTCAGAGAACACAGACGGGTAAGCTCCGACTCTCATTTGGATTAAAAAAAAAAAAAAAAAGTTTCCCTGCATTTAGATTAATACATGTAACTTGTATTGTGTGTTTAAGATTATTTAATTTGCTTCAGAATGTATTCTCCGTTCGTCTGATTATTTAATTAGCCTTTTACGTTTTATCAGTGAAAATGCATGCATGTACATGTCTGTTGTACAAGTTAGAACACCCGTCCTGTTTTAATGAGAGTCAACCCACAATCAGTGAAGTCAAATCAGTCTTAGTTGAGCAAGTCGGTAACGGGATTTCTTATTTTCACCATAAATTTTTATTTATATGACTTTGGTCTAAAGCTGTAAAAGGCCTCGGCCTTAAAACCGGTTCCTGCAGCGACGTCACGTGCTCAGGGCTGGCTGGCTCAGTGGGGCAGCTCGAATACCAACTTTGCGGTCGATTTAAACTCTCAAAAATATATATTTTTTTTAAAAATTCCCATTTATGCAGCATACAAGAGTCAAGGATGGAGATACTATCCACTCAGAAATTTATTTAAAAATAAAGGAGATACGCAGAGCCTTTAAGTTACTCAGAGTAATTATCTCCTATGACTTGATCTGGGACGTTCATCTCTACTATATAATAAAGGAAAGCCAACCGCAGGCGCTACATTCCGAGAACCATAAGGAAGTGTGGTGTCCCCATAGGTGGCATGGTTACGGTGCACTGTTCGTTTGTGAGACCCCTTCTTCTTCCAATACAGTTCAGACAACCTTCTGGCATATTATCGAAATGATACTAAGGTGGTCCCGAAATGTATGGGAAAATTTTTTTTTTTATCAAAACATTGCGACCACGCTACCATTTTTTTTTTTACACAGGCTAACAGAAGGCAACAAGCAAAATTTCAGAAAAATTGGTTAATATTTAGAGGTGCCACACAAGGTTGCAAATCGGGTTAAGCCGTTAACATTAGTTGGTGCGTAGACTGTTGCAGAGAAAATCTCAAACCCCCACAAAGTCACAGTTCTAGAGGGAATATGCCACTTCTATGAAAAAGAAGAGGCAGGAAGAGTTTATAGACTGATAGAAGGTTAACTTTCATGCACTAAGGGGTTCTTAAACAATGAGCGCTGATCGTAATATGCTGATGAAGTTGCGATGTTTTTCTTTCTATGTTTTTCAGATGGCGAGCAACAGTAATACAAGTAGTACCGGTGGTGCAAAGCACAACACCAGAAAGGACAATTATGTTTGGTTAATTGGTCCCACTTCCAAGGAACTGTCTGGGAGAAAGCTTCCTTCTGCTAGGGAAGTTCTTAGTGTGTTCTTTTATCTCCACAAGATACCAGAATACTGAAGGGTTTAGAAAAATCGCAGACAAGTAATAGCTAATGTTACTTTGAACACAGGAAGTTATATTACTGTATTGTTTGCATTGATATGAAACAGTTAATAAGCCACATTATTTTATATTGTGTCTTGAGTGAAAACTTTAATAGCTTTGTGGCATCTCTAAGGCTACATCCACACGACAACGACAACGAGATTTTATTAAAAAAAATAAAAATATTACGTCCACATGGGCAACGGATCAGTAAAATATCAGGTACATATGGCAACGCAACGCTTGCTGAAAACAATGCAATACACACGCCACACCTCTACGTGCGCTGTACGACGGTCCCATCGGAGACAGCAGAACAATAGAAGAAGTAGGACGCATGCGCATAAACCCCTTCTTCTACCCGGCGTGAAGCACTCACAGCAACAAGCACACAACAACAAGAAGAAGATGGCTGCGACTACGCGAGGAAATCGTGCCTTCTGTGTGTACAAATTAGTTTTATTAGTGTGCATAGTTTTATACAACTTAATTTTCTTATTGTGTGTGAACATTTTGAAAAGCATTTTTATACAATTTATATAACTTTTTATATTGTGTGTGAACATTCTGAAAAGCAGTCTTATCCAATTTAAAAAAAAAAAAAAAAATTCAAGAAATGGTTCAGTTACTTGTTTATTTAAAAGAAAAGCTGTATACAAAAGTGAATGCAATGCAGTGGTTCATACAAAACAGCGAGAGTGCTGCTTGTTCTAGTCATGTGGTTGCGACGTCATCGTAAACAAATCCGTTCTACTCATCCAGACAACTTCGCAACGGCGCCGTTGCCAGATTTTTCCACTCTGGAACCCGTTCTCGTTTTGGGGCACCCAAAACGGCGGTGCCGTGTGGACGCCAGGCCGAAACGATAAACAATTTTATCAGATTCACCTGAATCCGTTGCCGTGTGGACAGCCTCTAAACATTGTTCAATCTTAACCAAATTTCGCACAATAACCTTTTAGGCAACGTTTTTAAAAAAAAAAAAAAAAAAAGGTAAGGTAAGGTGGGGGGCGGCACGGTGGTGTAGTGGTTAGCGCTGTCGCCTCACAGCAAGAAGGTCTGGGTTCGAGCCCCGTGGCCGGCGAGGGCCTTTCTGTGTGGAGTTTGCATGTTCTCCCCGTGTCCCCGTGGGTTTCCTCCGGGTGCTCCGGTTTCCCCCACAGTCCAAAGACATGCAGGTTAGGTTAACTGGTGACTCTAAATTGACCGTAGGTGTGAATGTGAGTGTGAATGGTTGTCTGTGTCTATGTGTCAGCCCTGTGATGACCTGGCGACTTGTCCAGGGTGTACCCCGCCTTTCGCCCGTAGTCAGCTGGGATAGGCTCCAGCTTGCCTGCGACCCTGTAGAACAGGATAAAGCGGCTAGAGATAATGAGATGAGAAGGTAAGGTGGTCGTAACAAAATCCTAAAATAAATAAATAAATAAATAAATAAATTTTGGGACCGCCCTAACTGATATGTGGTGTGGTAGCAAATAAAAGAATTTGCATTTACAACTAAAAACATGTTAGCTTTGATGCTGTGCAACTCATTCTTGAAGGTGGTGACCGAGTTGCCTGCTATGATATGAGCTGGTAGACTGTTCCATATGTGGATAGTATCAGGGAAGGAGGAGTGTTGTTTTGCCTGCGTTCTTGCGTAGGGAACGAGGAATCGCTGGTCATGTCCTCTCACTGTGGCTCTTGTTGGTAGTCTTTTGGGATTGCAACCAAACCGTTCACTATATGAATCATCATGACGGCTTTGCTCGCAGTTCTTCTTTCTTGTAGGGTTTTCCACTCCAGCTGATGCTGCTGGTACGATGGAAGTCACCAGTCAGGAATCTGGCTGCATGACGCTGAACCATCTCCAGGCTGTGAATAATGCTGGCGGTACATGGATCCCATATTACGCTGGCGTATTCTATCTGAGGCCTCAGATGGAACTTTATAGCATAGGTCCTTGGTCTTAGGCCCTGTCCACATGGCAACGGATTCAGGTGAATCTGATAAAATTGTTTATCGTTTCGGCCTGGCGTCCACACGGCACCGGCGTTTTGGGTGCCCCAAAACGAGAACGGTAGTCTGGTTAACACCAGACCATATCACAAGTGAAATATGGTCTGGAATCCACCTATTGAATTTCTTGTAGGGGAGGTGTGGTTTACGATTGTCAACGGCCGTTTATTGGACATTGCGAATGTCTATCATTTGGCGTATACGTAGCCCATGGCCAATCATGGCAGTTGTACCTGGTGACGTAGTTAAAGCAATGAAGAGGCGAAGAAGGAAAGAGAAAGAGAAGGCAAAACAAAAATAGGAAAACAATGGCACTGAACGATTACTGCATTTTGTGCAAGACAAAGCTTGATCGAAAGTTTGGTTTGTATCGCTCGCCGCCATGTTAAATGTGATCCGTAAACAGTCCCAAATAAACTACAAGCTTCCATTTGTCGAGTAGTACGCGTCACCGTCTTTCCACCCCTCCCCACTCTCTGATTGGCTCCCTAACTCAGGCGAGCCTTTAGACCATAGTTTCCATGCTGTCTTTTCAGATCGGAACGATTGTGCAAAGCAGCATGGGATTTCCCAGGCTACGAGAACGGGCTCCAGAGTGGAAAAACCTAGCAACGGCGCCGTTGCGAAGTCGTCTGGATGAGTAGAACGGATTTGTTTACGATGACGTCACAACCACATGACTAGAACAAGCAGCACTCTCGCTGTTTTGTATGAACAACTGCATTGCATTCACTTTTGTATACAGCTTTTCTTTTAAATAAACAAGTAACTGAACCATATCTTGAATTTCTTTTTTTTATTGGATAAGACTGCTTTTCAAAATGTTCACACACAATATAAAAAGTTACAGAAATTATATAAAAATGCTTTTCAAAATGTTCACACACAATAAGAAAATTAAGTTATATAAAACTATGCACACTAATAAAACTAATTTGTACACACAGAAGGCACGATTTCCTCGCGTAGTCGCAGCCATCATCTTGTTGTTGTGTGCTTGTTCCTGAGAGTGCTTCACGCCGGGTAGAAGAAGGGGTTTATGCGCATGCGTCCTACTTCTTCTATTGTTCTGGTGTCTCCGATGGGACCGTCTTACAGCGCACGTAGAGGCGTGGCATGTGTATTGCATCGTTTTCAGCAAGCGTTGCCATATGTACTTGATATTTTACTGATCCGTTGCCCATGTGGACGCGATATTTTTTTTAAATAAAATCTCGTTGCTGTTGTCGTGTGGATGTAGCCGTATACAGACAGTGGTAGATGTTTCTCTGAAGAAAAGCCCTGGTGGTGTTGGCTTCTTCACCACTTGATTAATGTGATTATTCCAGTTCGTTTTGCGATGTGAATTTGTGACGATCTGCACTAGAGTACGCAGCAGCTGTTTTTGCTTGCGTTGCCATCTTATTTATCGGCGTCAACTGAACTCGTACAGAAGCGTGCGCTATCGATGATGCTTCCCGGCGTAAAAGCACAAGGACATGCTTGCACAGCGCAATTTTGCTACTTTAGAGAGACGCAGAGCTTTAGCTTGTAGAAAATTTAAACCCGATATCAAAAAGGGGAAACCTGCTCCATCAGGTCACCGCGAGTAGAAGTGTTTCTTTACGTCATGGTTATAGATCAAGGTCCGTAAGTTCCAAGTTATAAAATGACACGTAAAACTCGTCGGGTTTTTTTCTCATTTTGTGCCAGTTCAGTATTTGTGCTCGCTATTTTGTAACTGTTATTGTATACTGCACATCAACCTGTAATTCAGCACTTAACTGCAAGAGGTTTGAATAAACTGATAAATTATTCAAGAAATTAATTGACGTTAATAACTGCTTCGCTGTGTGTATATATCAGGGATGTGATTTTTCCGCGAATTCGCGGAATTCTGCTTTTTTCACCTCAAAACTTGAAGAGAATTTTTTTTCTGATTTTTCCCTCATCCACATTCGTATCCTATTCATTCCGACTTTGTTTGAAAGATGGCAGCCTCGGATTTGCATCTTTACGCCTCGATCACGGAGGCTGCCATCTTTCAACTCTTTGTTTGAAGCGAGCTTACGTACAGCTATCTAACAAGTGCGTTCATTGGTTGTTACAGAGCGATGAGCCAATCATGTACCTCGTTTCATCTCAATGACATAATTGCGTAAATGACGTAATTACGTCAATGAGATGAAATGAGGTACGTGATTGGCTCATCGCTCTGTAACAACCAATGAACGCGCTTGTTAGATACCTGTACGTAAGCTCGCTTCAAACAGAGTTGAAAGATGGCAGCCTCCGTGATCGAGCATAAAGATGCAAATCGAGTTAAAGAAATCGACAGAATAGTGAAAAAAAAAGTTCTGCTGGGAATGGTTGGAGAAAAACCGCGGCTCGCCTCGGGGCGAATTACGTCACAAGGTGTGGGGCTAGCGGGCACTGCTCGCGCTGGTTCTTTGGGGGGGGGGGGGGGGGGGGGGGGGGTGAGAGAGAGAGAGAGAGAGAGTGTGTGTGTGAGCGAGCGTGTGTGTGTGTGTGAGAGAGTGAGTGAGAGTGTGTGTGAGAGAGTGAGCGAGTGTGTGTGTGTGTGTGAGAGAGAGAGAGTGAGCAAGTGTGTGTGTGTGTGTGTGTGTGTGTGTGTGTGTGTGTGTGTGTGTGTGTCAGAGTTGCATGTTGACCATTAAATTGGCTTGAATTTGTTAATCATGACAAGTTTTTTTTCCTTGTGTGTTTGCTTGCCATTTTAGTACAATTTTTAAGTCAGAAAACCCCAGAACCCAGGAGCTTCGGGGGGCTTCCCCCCTTGTCCCCCCACCAGGGTGCTGCCCTGGACCAGCTGGGGGCCTGCGGCCCCCAGACCCCCGGCTAAAATTTTCAGATAATTTCACCAGCCCCAAATCACATCCCTGATATATAGGTTAATTTTCTTTTCCTGAAAGCAACTATTGAGTAAACACCTTTCGATGGAACAAGTTATTTTGTTAAAAATAAAAACCAGATTAAACCAATCCAAGAGAAGCTAATGGTTTGAAAATTAAACCGTCTGAGTCGAAGGCGAGTTTAACTCCGATATCAAGTCGGAAGCACGCCGAGCACCGAGCCAAAATAAATCACGACGGTAAATTTCGACTTCTTCCTCTGCAGTACCTCGTAAGCACGCGTTCCCGTACACGCTCGTGTTTCAGTTAGAAATCCTACACGATGGTCTCACCTGTACAAGATTTAACCCCTGAATGCAGTTCTTCACTTCCTTAATCAGTTTGACTTTATCCTCCGCCTTCAGCTCGGTCAGTTTCACTGTGAAATGAGTTTTCTCCTTTTTCGCCGGAACAACGTCTTCCTCCGCCACCTGGAAACAAACGGTTAATTTGAATCCAGCCACACAGAGTTCACAGTGGGAGAAAATATCCAGCATCATTAACAAATTAAACAATACAGGAGCTCAGTACCAGCAGTTACGTCAGCACAAACAGTACGAGACACACCCAAGTGATAGTTACACCCAATATTTAAAATAAAACAAACAAACTGACACGTGTGAGAAAGTATGTGCTTAAACATACATATTATTTCCCAGCTGGGAGGTCTGCATGGTGAAATATCGTGACCGAGGTCTTGAAAGTACTGAGCGAGACCCTCTGGGCCGAGGTCACGGTATTTCACCATACAGCCCGACCTTAAGCTGGTAAATAATATATTTATTTTTTCTTTACCAAATTCTAACAGAAAACGAGAGCGCCCGAAAGGGAAAACCGAGCTGAGGCGAGCCACCATTTTGAATCCTCATTCACAGCTGTAATGCAAATGGCTTCCTCCTCGGTATACAAGTGCACTTCCATGGCAGGAAAAAACTACATTTTGCCGCCTATGCAGTCCCCTATTTATACAAAATTGAGTCATTCAGCCATGTTTTTGCTCGGCGTTAGCAACAGTTAGAGGTTTTTAGCTTTCTCCTGAAATGTTTTCTTTTATTTCTTCTTCCTCAGGGTAGTAAAACTCGCTTTCGCTGTGAACACTGTCGTTATCACTATCCATGCTGTAAAATTAATGCTATTCTGCTGAGAAATGCTGGCAAAAATTTAAATCTTATAAAAAAGATAAATGTTGACAAAAATCGCTACTATGTTTGCTGTCGCTGTGAACGAGCGAGTCGCCAGAGGTCCGTAACCGGGGTCTGTACTGTAGGATACGGACCCGCTCGCCAGCCAATCACAGCGCAGGATTTGATGAAAACTGCACAGCGAAAAAAAAAAAAAATCAACTTAACATTATAAATAACGCACTTCCCGATCTGGCTAAAATTTGGTGTGTATTATCCAGCAGACTGAAGAAATGTTAAAACCTCACTTCAACAACATATAAGGAATAAAACATTTGGTGTTGCGCTGTGGTAGGAAAGAAATCAACAACTGGGTGAAAATGACAACTTGGCAGGGTTACGGTTCCCGTCCCATAGTTGATTATTTTCATATTGCGTCTCTGCTCTCCTGAAGAACATCATGGACTTTCACTGAGGCTTCATTTGGGTAACAAAGTTTTCACACACTCACTAATTTATCAAGGATTTTGGACAGATGAGAATTTGAATTTTTTTTTTTGTATTTTGGTTTTTGAAGGAACATTTTATTCAGATTTTTTTTTTTGATTTCCCAAAAAAAAAAAAAGTCTCCTGTTTACTTCTGTCCCTACAAAATTTTGCTCAGCTCCAAATTCACCCCCCGGTCAGATTGATGCAGTGTTTTTACACTGCGGCTGTATTTACTCATCTCAACATTTGTGGCAGATCACAGAATCCAGGGACACATGTCCGCCCGGGGGCATTTTGAGTTATTGACAGATTCAGAAAGTACAGTTTCTAAGCTTTCCAATGATGCCTTCCATGTGGAGATCTGACAATATTTGAAGAATGTGTGGCCTTTTGAAAGTGTATACCTCTTAAAACAGGAAATGGAGAAAATCGCCCTCAGAGTTTTCCATCTCAGCTACTCTGGGTGCAGGGCAGGCACATGATGGTGCCCATTTGCATGACATTAAGGAAAGCTCTACCCCCTACTAGCTAGCACGATGCTACTTTCATGTAAACAAAGATCACCACGTCAATTTTCCTTCCATGCAAAGTATGCCCAACACAATTATGAAGTACAAAAATTAAGTCCTAAAGTATACTTTAACGTTTTGTGGTTGAAAAATTACTCACACCGTAAGAAAGAAAAATAGCACAATGATAACACAACTAACAACACTAGTTTCACGTAAAGCCTCGGTCACAACCGGCCGTATGGTACGCGCTCCTACGGCCGGTCTACACGCAAAAAACGCACGAGAGCGCGCATAAAAAGCACGAGGGCGCGCGTGTGATGTGCTGATTTTCGAGCCGCAGACCGGCCGCAGAGGTTCTTTGTCATGTCAAACAAACTCTACAGGCGCTTATGTTTTTTTCAGGTTGCAAGACAAACTTACGGCCAACGCGCGTCTTTCTCCATGAACAAAAAAAAAAAAAAAAAGGCAGCGATTTGGGAAACGCCAAAAATCACACGGCCAAAAAAATCGTACGTGCGGTTGTGACCTAGGCTTAACCAAACCACAACACTCTCCGTTACATGCAAAAATAACCACACAGCCTTAGATTAATAAACTTACCCCATCAGAAAGAGAAACGTCGCCTTGCACACACCAATGCCTCCGATGGAATATGTAGTCCTAGAACGGTCCGTGTATCATCCAATCATTCAAGTATTCCATTCAATCTGGAAAACGAGGTTGCGGGGTTTTTTTGCTAGAAATGTTTATCTCCGATGTAAATACCGTGTGTCTGTTTGCTTCACGGTGTTTCAGCTCCTCTGCGCTCTGTTTAGTAACTCATTCCATAGTGAAATTACACGCCTGTATGCAGTTAAGTAGCCATGCGCTCAGCTCGGATCATACAGCTGATTCGCGGAAAAAAAAAAACAAAAGACTTAAATCATCATGTGAATGGCCCATATGGTAATTTACCCACACCCCCCAGCAGACTACAGTCCTGACAAAAACGAGACAATTTGCAACAAAAAAATGTATGCTTTTCCAACAAAACAATCTATTATCTGAAACACTGATTGCATTCTTCAAGATCTCAACTTGCACATGATGGAAAAAAACAAAAATCACAAATTTCGAAAAAAATGCTTCTTTTGCGATTATCTCGGATTCGTTTCGGCCGACATGTGTCCCTGGATTCGGTGAGGGGTCACATTTATGAATCCTGTTATGTTAATTAAATTTAACTTTATGTACACAGAGATGAAAGTGGTACAAAGAAAAAAAAAACCCTGAACTTTTGAAAGTCAAACTAAGATATGGGGGGGGGGGGGGGGGGGGGGGGGGGGGGGCACGGGCGTAACGTCCCTCAAAAATATTTTAATAACATAACACACGCAAAACCCTGCATTCTAGTGCATTTTGTACTTATTTTCATTAAAACAAGTTATAACCTTTAAGCCTTTTTCTTTCACGTACATTAATGATTAACATGTCAAAAAGATCAAATTTAATTCCCCGAGTTAATGAGTCATTTTCAGGAGCGCGTTTAGAAAACGTGGCGATTTTCCTGCTACACAGTTCATTACTTTGAAAAGATCAGACAGTTGAAGGTAAACTCAGCAAAATCCCAAAACAGTGCTGTTAAAAAGTAAAGGTCTGTTAGAGTTTCTAAAGCTTTCAGGTTTCAGTGTTGGGGACGTTGAGCCTCGTTTATCAATCTTTTAGTAGAGTTGTGCGTTTGCAGAAGCTAAAGTGAACTAAACATTTCCAATTCAGATTTGTGAGTTGAAGCCGATAGTTTACATTAGTTCGTATTGTCTGTAAATTTAAACACACCAATGAAAACCAAATTTCTCATGTAAATCTAGCTAGGATTTTTCAGGGTGTGTGTGTGTGTGTGTCGGTCACACACTGACTGGCAGCCTGAGTGCATTATGTAACAAACAAATAATTCCCATTGCTAGTTTTAGGCAGCTTAGAAACCGGCTCTTCCATTATTGCTGTTTCTTCCACGTTTTCTTGATGATGCGTTCTAGAAATGGCACTAAAACTTAGCTTCGAAGCCACAAAATGCAACTTTGATGGAAAAAAATATATGTGTGTGACGCCTCACCGAATCCAGGGACACATGTCGGCCGAAACGAATCCGAGATAATCACAAAAGAAGCTTTTTTTTTTTTTTTAAATGTGATTGTTTTTTTCCATCATGTGCAAGTTGAGATCTTGAAGAATGCAATCAGTGTTTCAGATAATAGATTGTTTTGTTGGAAAAGCATACATTTTTTTGTTGCAAATTGTCTCATTTTTGTCAGGACTGTAGCCTGCTGGGGGGTGTGGCTAAATTACCATATGGGCCATTCACATGAAGATTTAAGGCTTTTGGGGTTTTTTTTTGCGAATCAGCTGTATGATACGAGCTGAGCTCGTGGCTACTTAAGCTGCATAATTTCACTATGGCATGAGCAAGCTAAACAGAGTGCAGGGGAGCTGAAACACTGTGAAGCAAACAGACACACGGTTTTTACATCAGAGATAACCATTTCTAGCAAAAAAACCCAACCAAAAGGAAGCTAGGACTACATTCCATCGGAGGCATTGGTGTGTGCAAGGCGCCGTTTCTCTTTCTGATGGGGTGAGTTTATTAATCTAAGGCTGTGTGGTTATTTTTGCATGTAACGGAGAGTGTTGTGGTTTGGTTAAGCCTAGGTCACAACCGGACGTACGATTTTTTGGCCGTGTGATTTTTGGCGTTTCCCAAATTGCTGCGTTTTTTTTTTTTGTTCATGGAGAAAGACGTGCGTTGGCCGCAAGTTTGTCTTGCGACCTGAAAAAAACGTAAGCGCCCGTAGAGTTGGTTTGACATGATAAAGAACCTCTGCGGCCGGTCTGCGGCTCGAAAATCAGCACGTCACACGCGCGCTCTCGTGCGTTTCACGCGCCCTTCGTGCGTTTCTTGCGTTTTTTGCATGTAGACTGGCCGTAGGAGCACGGTACGGCCGGTTGTGACCGAGGCTTTACATGAAACTAGCGTTGTGTTATCATCGTGCTGAATTGACGTGGTGATCTTTGTTTACATGAAAGTAGCATCGTGCTAGCTAGTAGGGGGTAGAGCTTTCCTTAATGTCATGCAAATGAGCATCATTATGTGCCCGCCCTGCACCCAGAGTAGCTGAGATGGAAAACTCTGAGGGCGATTTTCTCCCTTTCCTGTTTTAAGAGGTATACACTTTCAAAAGGCCACACATTCTTCAAATATTGTCAGATCTCCACATGGAAGGCATCATTGGAAAGCTTAGAAACTGTACTTTCTGAATCTGCCAATAACTCAAAATGCCCCCGGGCCGACATGTGTCCCTGGATTCGGGCACATATAATAAATTGCTGACCTCTCTTCACGTCGAAAGGAGGAGGAAAGTTTCGCTTGTTTTGACATGGCGAATTATTAACACAAGCGGAAATACTCGTAATTCGCAACTAAAAAGACTGCAGCTACACGGGCAGCTTGACCGTGCTTTCTAGTGCGATTGTGTTGCGCTTGCGCATAACAGTGTCAGTCCTGCGCACCTTAGCTCATGCACCTGAAGGCGCGCCTAACGAGCTCCGGCACACGCGCCGTTAACAAAACACCTGTCTTTAATCAATGAACTAAGTTTGGGCTATTTAAGGACCGCGCCCATGCAAGGACAATGCGAAGTATTACGCCGCGTCTAGGAACGCGAAAAATAAATTTCTCCATTCGGAAAACTGGAGATTTTCAAGAGTTTTGTCAAATATCCGGATTTCCAGAAAGCTTTAATCCCTGTGTATAGTTAATTATTCCACGGAATCAAGTCGGACATGAGCTGACAGCTGACGAGGCGCGTAGCACAGAGTCGTCTATAAGCCATGTACAACGAGACTGAGTGGAATAATGGTTTTATTCTATCCACATTCACTGGATTTTGAGAAACTGAGCATTTTTTTGCAAATCTGATAAATAAAAACTTTATACAAAATGTCCGATAAAATCATTTCTGCTTAGAATGCCAACAAACCAGCGAAATGACAGTAGCACTTTGCAAAAAACGTGATAATTCTTGGGGGGGGGTGGGGGGGAGAAAGACACTTAACATCTAAATACTTTTAATCCATATTTTGTTCCTTTTTTTGTATTTTTTTGGGGTTTTGTTTTCGAGTAGAGTTTTTAATTTCGTCCTCCGTTGGTTCAGCAGCATACTCCGCCATTTTGTTTTTCTCTACTCACCGTATATGAGCGGATATTGTAGTAGTAATAGTAGAGTAGCCAATCAGAGCACGTGATTGCTGATATCCAGTGAGTGCGGACGGAATACTTAAAGCAGATACGCAGAGCCATGGTCTCACTTTCGTTTATAAATGCCTTGAGACCTCAAGAACGGCACAGGAATAGTTTTAAGCGTTAACAATAAATCTAATCTAGTCATTTTTATGATTAAAGTGATTTATATAGGTAGCGGTCTGAGTGAATGACCTTGACGTCCGTAACATCACAGCAGGAAGTCTATCCGTCTCGTCGCCATTTCCGCTATACTAAAACACAGAGCTGACTGCAGCTCCAATCCTCCATTTTGAGCTAATTTATCGCCATGCCACGTAGATGTGTTTTTGGCCGGTGCAGTAACACGACAGAAGGTGGATTTACGTTGCATTCATGGTCCAAGAATGTTCAAACTGCAAAGATTTGGACGCGTTTGCGAGAAGTTCCCGGGCACATTGGGCGGCTACGAAGTGGTCTCTCCTCTGCTCTGTACGTTTTACTGAAGACTCGTCCGAAACCTCGGATCTGTTGAGGAGCGTTGGCTATAAGCCCGGATTGAAAGAGGGTGCAGGACCAACAATTAAAGGAAAAGAAAACTACAAGAAAAGGAAAGGGAGTTCAGTTGCACCAGTTCTCCCGGAGTGAGCCAAGGGTTGTTGCTAAAACCTGGGGCGGAACATATCGTTTTAGTAATTGCCTGAGCCCAGCAGTAATGGCAGAATACACAGTATGAAGAGCTGCCATCTCACCCTTACATGGAAGAAGTGAATGAACGGAGAACTGAACAACTGAAAGTCAGATTGTTTCAAAAACAAATCGGCCTTTAAGAAGCGAGAACGCAGACGGGTAAGCTCCGACTCTCATTCGGATTTAAAAAAAAAAAAAACACTCGTCGTTTTCCTGCATTTAGATTAATACATGTAACTTGTATTGTGTGTTTAAGTTAGCGGTATAAGATTATTTAATTTGCTTCAGAATGTGATTGTCTCAGTTCGTCTGATTATTTAATTAGCCTTTTACGTTTTATCAGTGAAAATGCATGCATGTACATTAGGGCTGTAATGATATGCGTATCGAAATCGCGATACGCAGAGCCACGATCCGTATCGCGATACAAGAAGGCAGAATCGCGGTACACCCTTTCAAACTTCTCCTCAGCCCAAAAACAGAGGCGCTTCCAAACTTCAATTTATGAATACTTTACTTTTTATTTAAATTACATTTTAAACTTACTTAAATTACTTTTATTTTTTTATATCTATTAGTAAGTTGTTTTTTCGCCGACCTGCGACAATCTTCTGCGAGTCACGCAACGTCCACACTCGCCACTGGCAGAGCATTCATTTCTTTTAAGCGGTCGCCATTCTGGTTGCGACGCGGGGAGCGAATCTGTAAACAAGCAGCTCATTGGCTGGCTAGGTGTGCCACAAACCAATCACAATCACTTGACCGGAAAGGCATGCAGTGTTGCCAGATTGGGCGGGTTTAGGTGCTTTTTGGCTGGTTTTGAACATATTTTGGGGTGGAAAACGTTAGCAATATCTGGCAACACTGAAGGCATGTCTGCTTGGGCGGAAGCCTTCTGCGGCAGTTACATTTTGACACGCGAGCAATGTTTCACCATAAAAATTCCGTAATTTCCATCTGTTTTCCGCGATCACAGAAAATCATTGGCCCTATGAGAGTGAGACAGTGAGAGAGCCCCCCCCCCCAAAAAAAATCTTAACGGATTTACACGATTTGGAAAAATGACTTTCAGAACCAAAAAAAAACGAGCTTCCGGCTCAACAGTATTATTTTGAGAAATAAAACAATCTTTGGATATACATTTGTTCATTTTTGCATACATATTACTCATTCTCTGCAGTGGTCTGAATTATTTGTTATTAAATAGTTAATGTAAGTAAGTAAATGTTAATAAGTCAAATTTACTACTTTAAAAAAACATTTTTAAAAAAATCGTGGGCGTATCGAATCGTGGGTCAAAAATCGCGATACGAATCGTGAGTTGGGTGTATCGTTACAGCCCTAATGTACATGTCTGTTGCATAAGTTAGAACACCCACCTGTTTTAATGAGAGTCAACCTACAATCAATGAAGTCAAATCAGTCTTAGTTGAGCAAGTTGGTAACAGCATTTCTTATTGTCACCATAAATTTTTATTTATATGACTTCTGTCTATTGAGGTTTTTCACCTGACGTCACAGGGTCACGTGACGCCCCGGTGTCCGCCATTTTGAAGGTCAAGCTAGCTAATGTCAACAACAGTAGCTGGTATGTTACTGTAGCAATGTTTACGGTCAGTCATTTGGATGACTGTTAAAACCTTTCAGTCTCAAGTTTTTCCTTTACTGGATTTACTAGTTTACTGTAATTATGATCCGGCAGCTATTTACACCGGATCCAGTATAAATAGCTGCCGGAGCCGACGTCCCAGCCTGCCCAAGCGCGCTAGCTCCCAGCGAAAGTAAATGAAAATGTGAACAAACCTTAGCTGTAATAAGATGGCAACCACCGGCTCCAGGGACGACCCGCTGACGTAGGCATGTTACCCAGCCTGACACAAAATATTTGTAGGCATTAGGGCTGTAACGATACACCCAATTCACAATTCGATTCGTATCGCGATTTTTGACCCACGATTCGATACGCCCACGATTTTTTTTTTTAAATGTTTTTTTAAAAGTAGTAAATTTGACTTTTACTTACTTACATTAACTATTTAATAACAGATAATTCAGATCACTGCAGAGAATGAGTAATATGTATGCAAAAATGAACAAATGTATATCCAAAGATTGTTTTATTTCTCAAAATAATACTGTTGAGCCGGAAGCTCTGGTTTTTTCGGTTCTGAAAAAGTCATTTTTCCAAATCGTGTAAATCCGTTAAGATTTTTTTTTGGGGGGGTGGCTCTCTCACTGTCTCACTCTCATAGGGCCAATGATTTTCTGTGATCGCGGAAAACAGATGGAAATTACGGAATTTTTATGGTGAAACATTGCTCGCGTGTCAAAATGTAACTGCCGCAGAAGGCTTCCGCCCAAGCAGACATGCCTTCAGTGTTGCCAGATATTGCTAACTTTTTCCACCCCAAAATATGTTCAAAACCAGCCAAAAAGCACCTAAACCCGCCCAATCTGGCAACACTGATTGTGATTGGTTTGTGGCACACCTAGCCAGCCAATGAGCTGCTTGTTTACAGATTCGCTCCCCGCGTCGCAACCAGAATGGCGAGCGCTTAAAAGAAATGAATGCTCTGCCAGTGGCGAGTGCGGACGTTGCGTGACTCGCAGAAGATTGTCGCAGGTCAGCGAAAAAACGACTTACTAATAGATATAAAAAAATAAAAGTAATTTAAGTAAGTTTAAAATGTAATTTAAATAAAAAGTAAAGTATTCATAAATTGAAGTTTGGAAGCGCCTCTGTTTTTGGGCTCAGGAGAAGTTTGAAAGGGTGTACCGCGATTCTGCCTTCTTGTATCGCCATACGGATCGTGGCTCTGCGTATCGCGATTTCGATACGCATATCGTTACAGCCCTAGTAGGCATCCAAACTCTTATACGCTTTCAGATCAATACCTGTGTATGGCGATGGGTTTTTAACGACATAGGTATACAGATCATGTGGGCCGAAGTCAGGTAAAGACGAGGGCTTGGTGTACTTCCGTACGTCAGTGAACAATCCTGGTGGAAGCAGGTAAACGTCGTTCTCTAAGCCTGCTAACCTCAATTTTTGCAAATACCTCTCCCTCTGCTCGCCCTGTAAATGCCCTACGTCGCTGGATAGTGAAGGTGTTTTCTGCATCTCGCTCCTTATGTTTTTCGTTTGTCGCCTTCCTCGCATTCAAACTGATTCGAGCCGTGACGTCCAAAATGGCAGCATCACATGACTTGGTCACGTGGGTGAAAAACCTCAATAGCTGAAAAAGGCCTCGGCCTTAAAACCGGTTCCCGCTGTGACGTCACGCGCTCAGGGCTGGCTGGCTCAGCAGGGCAGCTTGAACGCCAACTTTGCGGTCGATTTTAACTCTCAAAAATATATATTTTTTATTCCCATTTATGCAGCATACAAGAGTCAAAGATGGAAATACTATCCACTCAAATTTATTTAAAAATAAAGGCTCTGCGCATCTCCTTTAAGAATAGTGTTCTATTGTAAAGCTTATATTCCATACAGCACTGTATTGTAAGATTTTTTTTTTTAAGTAATAAACTAAGATAAACCGAGCTGCCTGGAGTTTACTGTAATTTAACAGGGAATCCTGTCACTCTGTGCAGTTTGTTGTACTTCATTCAGTCGGATTGTGTTTTAATCAGCACTTTAATTTTAAGAGGTTTTACTTCACACACAAAATATGAATTTTCTGTAAACTGTAAACATCCCAGCGAACCTGCGTCAACAGACAGAGATTATAATTATTTGCCGCACATTTTCCACAAATTTAACCAGATGTTTGCCACAAAACTAATTTGCATGCGAATACCCACTCACCGGCCACTTTAATAGGAACATGTTGATTCTCAGGGTGTATTCAGACCAGGATAGTTTGATAGTTCACTTGCTTTGGTCCGAACCAAATGTTTTTTTTATTTTTTCATTTTGGTGCGGTTCGCTTTCACACTGTACATTTTAGTAAGCGGACCAAAATCTGTCAACAAAGCCACGCGCCCTGAGGCCGTTCAGCTATTGGTCAGAGACGACACGCGCACAAAGCGTTAAAGGGATAGTTCGGGATTTTTGACATGAATCTGTATGGCATCCCCGTCAATAGTGTCGTGCAAACACACTGACCTTACCCCCGACAGCATCCTGTGAGTCCAGTTTTGGTCCAGACGAAAGTAGTCCGGCAAGTTTGTTGGGGTCACGAAAGTAAAACGTTTTTCGTCTCAAAACAGTATGTGTTCAAAAGAGTGATATATTTGCATCACAAAACCGTTGCCAAATAAAAAGTCAGACCTCGAAATCGCTTGGCACTATTTTCTCTCCCTTCTTATCACTGCGCGCTGCTGCCAGGTGACAGCCACGGCTGTTTCAGTCATTGTTTACTAGTGATGGGAATTTCGGCTCTTTTGGCTCTTCTTACTATAAGGAGCCGGCTCTTTCGGAAGATTTTTTATAATTATTTCTCATGACTTGTACATTCACATCGAGTACACATATCAATGCAAATTAACACGAAGGGATTTACTAGACCAATTTATATCTGGAACTATTTTCAGCCACAGCACAGGCAAAGCACCGCTGCAGGTGCAAAGACACCGCGCAGCGCCTGAAAACCCGTGCGCAGCGCCTGAAAACCCGTTTTCAGGCGCTGCACGGTGTCTTTGCGCCTTCCTTTGCCTACCTATTCCTTTAATTGCTGCAATTAACTAGTTAATTCTGATTCTGTTTCCCCTCTCAGTTATAATCTGTCCTGCTTTTGAAAAGATCCTCTCTGGGGGGACAGATGCTGCCACTATACACATCCTCCGTGCCATCACGTGTGTAAGCCGTGGATAGAGTGCAGCCTTGGTCTCCCACCAGCTTAGTGGGTCTGCGTTTCGCTGTCACCTGGCGGCAGCGCGCAGTGATAAGAAGGGAGAGAAAATAGTGCCAAGCGATTTCGAGGTCTGACTTTTTATTTGGCAACGGTTTTGTGATGCAAATATATCACTCTTTTGAACACGTACTGTTTTGAGACGAAAAACGTTTTACTTTCGTGACCCCAACAAACTTGCCGGACTACTTTCGTCTGGACCAAAACTGGACAAGAACTGGACTCACAGGATGCTGTCGGGGGTAAGGTCAGTGTGTTTGCACGACACTATTGATGGGGATGCCATACAGATTCATGTCAAAAATCCCGAACTATCCCTTTAAGTTCAAAAGTAGTCATGGAGGCTTTCCGTGCTGTTATTCTTTTTAATGTCATCAAAGCTATATGTTTTTTCCAGTTTTTACTGTTTGCACAATTGTGCGATTACTATGCTGTTGTACAAGTAATTTATCAACGACGACTTCAAAGGGCAAGGCGGCTACGGAGGATAGCGCTGATGAGCGCACATCATGTTGCGACAGTTCTGGCTCTTCACGCAAGACGGAGGAGGTATGTGTCGGGATATTCGCCTTATCCATCGTAATAGATGAATTTCTTTTTTGCGTCGCTAGTACCGCCACTTTTTGAAAGAATGTCCCCGATTTTAATGTAGGTCTGACGGAGTTTCTTCACTTTTAGCCGACATTGTTCTGGGGAGCGCGTGAACCCCTTCTCCTTCATTTTCTCACTGAATACAGCAAACACGTCGGCATTTTTGTGTGTTCTCTCCAAAAGCTCAGATATGTGGACATCTGCCCAGATATCCACAAGGGTACGCGTTTCTTCCTCGGCCCACGTTTGCCCCCTACTCATTTTTTGTACTCTGTAGTCTAGCCTACCACTGGTCTGAATGACTGAACGACTGTTGTAAGGTTCCCTTGACAACCGAAACAGTGTTTGCACTTTGCGGTGGAGTGTCAAGACTCTGTTTCCCATAATGCTCGACAAACGACGGAAGCTCCCGAGGTACAAAAAAGCAAAACTGTCAGATTAGGTCCGGTCTGCTTTCACACCTCCAAAAGGTCCGCACCAGGGTTCCTTTGGTCCGGACCGAGTCCGACCTTGCAGCTCGGTCTCGGTCCGCTTGTTTGGTCCGGACCAGAGTTCGGTGGTTTGTATTCAGACCAACCCAAAAGGTCCGGACCAAGGGAAATTTGGTTCGTTTGGTCGGGACCAAACAACATGGGTGTGAATACGCCCTCAGATTCCTGTTCTTGGCTGCACGAATGGAACCCAGTGTGTTCTTTCTGCTGTTGCATGCTGAGATGCTTTTCTGTTCACCACGGTTGTAAAGAGTGATTATACGAGTTACAATATCGTTCCTGGCAAAAAAAAAAAAAAAAGCCTCGACCCAATCTGTCTATTTTCCTCTGACCTCTTATCAACAAGGTGCTTTTGTTTTTTCCACCCACAAACAGTCACTCACTCAATGTTTTTTGTTTTTCACACCATCCTGTGGAAACTCCAGAGACCGTTGTGTGTGAAAACCCCAGGAGATCAGCAGGTTCTGAAATACTGAGACCGGTCCGTCTGGTCCATCTCAAACCAACACCCATGCCACAGTGAAAGAAAGTCACACTTTCAGATCACAATTTTTCCCGTTCTGATGTGTGAACATTAACCGAAGCTCTTGATTTGATGCATTGTGCTGCTGTCGAGGGATCGGCTGATTAGAGGACTGCAGAAAACAGCTGCGGGTGGATGGGCGGTAGGGTTATGACTGTGAAAGTGTTTTCAAAATTTCTACTTTCCTGATGTTGCATTTGGTGAACTTTTACTCATATATTACTTTTTTGAAGTTATTTTTATTGGGCCATGCAAAAACCTCCCGCGCCCAACATCACCTCGCTTTTGATAAATACATGTATATTAAATAAATAAATCATGATTATAAAATAAATTCATTGAAAGATGTGTAAAGTTAGTCTGGCCTCGCTCGTAGACATTTCCGAAGGATGTAGGAGGAACAACCCGCTGTCTTTCAAACTGTCTCTGTGCGTATAGGCCAACGCTCTGACCAATCAGCGGAACAGTGACTGTGACGTAGTCAGAGCGACAGAAAGCAGTGGGGGAGACCTTGAAATAAATAATTTTTCAAAATGCGTATTAATTAATAAACAGGTTCTAGATATTAAGAAGTTTGGAGATAATGACCACAAGTTTGGAGTCTGTACCACATACTTAACATACACTCTTATTTCAAGTGTTTTTCAAGGGTTTGCTTAAACTGTTTTTGAGAGTTTTTATTTAGTGGTGTTTGGTGAAATAATTTCCCTTAAATTTAAAATAACGGGAAAATAAGAAACAATCAAAAAGTAATGTTTCAAAGCTGTTTATTAATTCTTCGTACTGCACAAACTAGCCCCATCCTTTTGGCTACGAGCGGAGCCAGCTGGTAGATCAGACTTTTGCCATAGCCGGTCGGCAAAACAGCGAAAACGTCCTTCTTGAAAAGGAATGAGCGGAGAGCCTCTTCCTGCTCATGTTTCAACGAAAACTCCAAGTCTAATTCTTCTAAAACTGATTCCAAAGCGGAGTCAAACGCGCGCTGTTCACTAGCCGTAGCCATCTTTCCTGTTGTGCTTTCTCCAGCGTCACGCAGCTTTGTCGTCACTCCTGCAAAAGCCCGCCCAAAGAATCCAAACAAAAACCTTGCGTTGTGATTGGCGGGCACGATTTGATGCCCGGGGTGTTTTTGTTTATATGGTGCGAGGCTAGACCCACTCGCAGGCAAAAAATATTTTTGGCCGCTAGGCGGGTGGGTCTCATTTACTAGGCTAGTGTAAAGTGCTTTTATATAACAAATTGCTTAACAATTGTCGTAATAATAATTAGTGTTGCACCGATACCAGTATCGGGCGGGGCCCCGATCTGGCACTAAAATGGTGGTATCGGTATTGGCGAGTAGCAAGAAATAGGGTGCCGATACCATTTACCGATGCTAGTATGACACTTGAACGCAGCCTTCTCTCTCCCGACACTCACTACACTCTGTGTTGTGTGATCACACGTGATCACTGTGCATGCCTGCCAAGCACGCCAAGCAGCTATTGCTATTGACCTGCTCCAGACCAATGAGAGTGGGCCAATAGCCGCTCTTAACCAATACAGTGGCAGCTTTTTCATGCGGAGGAAAAACAAACCACGAGAAGAAAATGTCGGCGGTCTGGATATATTTCAGCATAGAAACTCCGGCGAGTACAATGGCTACATGCAAGATTTGCGGCCTGAAAGTTTCGAGAGGTGGAGTTAAATCGGCCAGTTTCAACGTTATGGACGTGACACTTGAACTCAAAATGGCAACAAATGACCCAGTGCATGTTTTATTGTCTCCCAGTATTTAAACAGGTGTTGCATATTTTAAGGCTGTACCATACTGGAGAAGTGATAGAACAAGAACAATTCCCATAGTACATCTAGGGCATGCCAGAAAACGCCAATAAAAGATGCGTTACGGACGTGACAGAAAAAGTATCACTTTTCTTGGGTGACTGTACATTTTTATCAAACTCTGTGAAATTGTAAACCTAATGTCGAAATGGAGATATCCGTTTGATAGAGGGGTCCAAGGTGAATATTAAAAAAATCTTTGTTTAAAATATTTTGTATTTCATGCAGAGTTTCGGAAGGAAACGTCAGCGTTATGGATGTGACGAAATTCCGTTATGGATGTGACGCGTCTGAAATAGACATGGCGTATGTTTAGAAAATCAGCAATTTAACCACCATAACCCTTTGAAAAACTCTCTAAATATCAGCTAAAACTATCAAAGTTCTTAAATAATATTTAGGATGGCTATTGTTTTGCTGTTTTGTGGATTTTAGCATACATTTCTGTGGCTTGTGGCAATAATATAGAATTGTACATGATCAAAGTTGATTTTAGCTTGGGGTTTACATTATAAGAAAGAAAGACTGACAGTGACATATTAGGTTGGTTACAAAGGCTACGTTCACACTGCAGGCTGAAGTGACTCAAATCCGATCTTTTCGCCCATATGTGACCTGTATCCGATCTTTTATTGACAATATGAACGACACAGATCCGATTTTTTCAAATCCGACCCAGGCCGTTTGGATATGTGGTCCTAATTCCGATTCCTATCCGCTCTTTTCATATGCGACTTCAGTCTGAACCGCCAGGTCGCATTCATCCGACTTACACGTCATCAGCAAGCCACAAACGTCACTATTCTGCGCTGAAGTAGGCGGCGGGTCTCTCAAAAAAAGTTACAACAACATGGCGCATAATCACGGGCGCAGATAGAGGGGGGGGGGACTCGTCCCACCCAGATTTAAATTCACCTCGTTCGGTCCCCCCCACTTATAGGGAGGAAAAAACGTCTATGCTGTCTTTCTTTGCATAAGGCAAACCTCACGGAAAAATCAAAAGACTAATTACCATTCGGTTTATTGAGGTGCACAGCAGTGTATACATAGTTGCAACAACTCACAGAAAACAAAACAAAGACTGATATTCGGTTGGTTGAGCTGCGCAGACTGCACAGGTTGCGAGCTCGAGCTTGGTTGCTATGGTTACTAACAACAAGTTTGACAGGCATGTTGGGGTTGGTTTGCTGGCAGCTTTGTCCCCCCCAGTTTTTTGTCCCTCCCAGTTCAAAAAACGTATCTGCGCCCCTGCGCGCGCATGACATCAATGCGAGGGACGCTTCGGGCTGTGAAGGTTCTGAATCTTCTCAATGGAAGGACGCAGAGGTTAGGGAGCTGATTTCCATTTGGGGGGATGCAGCTATTCAAGCTAGATTGGATGGGTCATACCGCAACCGGGCGGTTTTACTTCCGTAAACACTGGCCATGCTCACTGCGTGTGACGTCGTCGTATCCTGCAATGCGCATGCGGAACACTTTTAGGTCGCTTTTCGTTCATACTGAGGATCACATACAAGTCGCATATATTTCTTAATGTGAACGACCTCACAAAAAAAATCGGATTTCACAAAAAAATCGGAATTGAGCATTAAGCCTTGCAGTGTGAACGTAGCGAAATTGGTTCAACTTATTCACATCTGTAAAATACAGGCCTAGGTGATATCTCTGGGAGTGGTTTTGATGTATTACATGCTGCTTTATTTTTGCATGGTGAGGTTGACATTTACATGGAATTGCCCATTTGAAGACGAAACATGTGAACGAACACAAAGAGTTTCTACTGGATTCACTTTGTATTAGTCTTTTTCCTGTTTCACAAAGGTAAGCAGCAGCCTGACAAAGCCATGATAGCAATGATTTTACATCCAAGTATGCAGCTCTTATATATATTTATATATATATATATATATATCTATATACACACACACTTCAAACGGAGTGGTATCGGTATGGTATCGGCCGGTACTGCACAGCCAGGTATAGGTATCGGGGCCAAAAAAAATGGTATCGGTGCAACACTAATAATAATCATCATTACAATTGTTAAGCAATTTACTGTTATATAAAAGAACTTTACACATCTTTCAATGAATTTATTTTATAATCATGATTTATTTATTTAATATACCGTATTTTCTGGACTATAGAGCGCACCTGTATATAAGCCGCATCCGCTCTATTTTTTTTAAAAATTAAAAAAAAAAAAAAAAAAAAGATATACAAGCCGCACCGGGCTATAAGCCGCAGATATCCATGTTGAAAAATTAGATATTTACTGCATGTACAGAACGATTTTGTACTGTAAATGTACATGTATGTACCTGAACAGATTCTTTCCGAACAGTGCCTTTTAACATGGCAGCAACTTTGCTGATTAAAACGGAACAGAACCAAGAGAAAATAACCGGTATTTATTTACCTTCATTTCTCCTGTGTTTGAAACCACAAGTCACTTTAATCATCTTCGCTGGATTTGAAAATAATTACCAGTTAGTAATTTGTCGTGCGTGTTCTATCTGCTAAAGATCTGCTAATTCTTCTTTGCATTGATTTTTCGTCTATCTTATTTTTGATTCTACTTCCGGTTAGAGCGCCCCTAGCGGTGGAAGAAAAATCCACAGAATAGCCGCACCTTTGTATAAGCCGCATGGTTCAAAACCTAGGAAAAAAGTAGCGGCTTATAGTCCAGAAAATACGGTACATGTATTTATCAAAAGTGAGGTGATGTTGGGTGCGGGGGGTTTTTGCATGACCCAATAAAAATAACTTCAAAAAAGTAATATATGAGTAAAAAGTTCACCAAATGCAACATCAGGAAAGTAGAAATTTCGAAAACACTTTCACAGTCATAACCCTAATGGGCGGGCATTCCTAATAAAGTGGCCGGCGAGCATGACCTTTTCTCAAAGGTTAACCACAACTGCCTGGCAGAAACCGAAAGGCATTTCTATAACGCAGGAAACGCCTCACGGTCCACAGGTTTGCTAATAAAAGGTAAATAAAGCTGTATTACATTATTAGAAGCTTGAAATGTACGTTTCCTAAACCTGCGTGAGACGGATCAACTTTAAACACGACGTCAAACAAACAATGAATTACACATGTTTCCGTCTGAGCACATCATTTTCAGCTCGAATAAGCAAAAACATGCCGGGATACATTTTTCTACATTTCCTCCATATCATTACCGGAGCTGCTGCGGCGGTCGGCGCGGCGGCCATCGGCATCATCCCCACATCCTGAATGTTCAGTGTTTTCTGAGGAGGAAAAAAAAAAACCCAGCAAATTCAGAAACGTATGAATAGAACACAAGGAGTCATTACATGAAGTGCTCTGTGCTCAGACTTCCTGTTTTTTGCGTACCTTGAGCAGCTCGTTGAGGTCGGACACCTCTAACAGGGTGAGGCTGGCGATATCGTTGACCAACTGCTGGATTTTGGGCGAGTACTGCTTGGGCGCTCCGTCTAATGGCGGCGTCACCAAGGCGTCAGAGAGACGGGCGGGGCTACAGTGGAGCGCTCGCAGTGCAGACAGGTGATGCCTACAGAGTCACCAAAAAAACCAAACAAACATGGAGACCACCATATATCATGCAGGAGAGCATTTCGCTGTCAAATTCTCGATTCTGATTGGTCAGAAGGATGTTGATTAACTTTCTAGAACAGCAGCTCGACACACTCGGGGAAATCTTCAGGACGGACGAGTTTACGTTTTGAGGTTTCAGAGGAATGTGACCAAGTTGCATTTTCTGACATTAACTTCAAGACAGAAAGAAAGAAAGAAAGAAAGAAAGAAAGAAGAGAGGTTGATAAAAGAACAACTGTTTATAGTTGCTTTCAGGTACGCGCTCCCTGTTCGTTCGCCTTCTGCTGCCTCGACTCTAGATGCTGGAGCAGGGACGGCCTGTCCGTTTCGACCAGGCTGAAGGTGTAGAACTCCGTCGTTCTTCTAACTCTACGGAAGTGAAACCTGGCCGACACTCGCCAAGCAGCTCTGCGTTTTAGGTGGGGTTTACATTAGACCGTATCAGCGGATCATCAGATTAACGTTTTTAAAACGATTCGCGTGCACACAGCAACGCCAATACACGATTCGCGTGCACACAGCACAGGGTTTTTTCTAGAAAAATTTAGTATGAGGGCGCTCACCATGGCGAGGGAGCGAAGCGGGGGGGGGGGATGGTGCCGGTTGTCCCCCCCCCGCCCGCCGTGCAAAGCCTTTGAAAAATGCTCCAATGGGACATTCTGAGGCTATCTGAGAGGGAAATTGTAACAAATTGTCTGTCAACATTGAAAAAGAAAGTAGTAAGGCCAAAAAAAAAAAGTGCGTTTCCGGTAACATGAAATACTAAAATAAGGTCGGTAGGTAGGAAAGTTTTTTTTTCTTTTTTTTTAATTTTGTTCAAAAAAATTAACACAAGTAAACATCTTACAAAATAGTATTTTGGCACAGAATCCTTTATACCACACATCATAATAAAATAAGTGTTTTAAATCTTTAAACGAATAAAAAAAAAATATATCGCAAGAGTTCGAGTTATGATCTACGGAAGCGATATTTCATGATATTTTCATGTAATAACGTGAAAATAACGTCCTAGGCTAGGCTACTTCCATTAAAAGCAGACAGCCTAGCCTACTGTAGAACTTGGGTCGAGCAAAAACATGGCTGAATCCTGAATGACTCCTATTTGTATAAATAGGGGACTACATAGGCGGCAAAATGTAGTGTTTTTCCCTGCCATGGAAGTGCACTTGTATACTGAAAAGGAAGCAATTTGCATTACAGCCTTGAATGAGGATTCAAAATGGCGGCTCGGCTCAGTTTATGGAGGAGGGCTGATAGAAGTGGCGAAACATTTTACTTTTTATCGTTTCTTTCACAACTTGAATGCGTTGAAACAAAAAATTATGACAAACTAACGCCGCTTACACTAAAATATCGAGGGAAATTTGTAATAAAAACTTTATGGTCGGCAATTTCGACGCGGAAATTCTAGATCGGTTGGGTTACCGGAAACACACTTTTTTTTTTTTTTTAATTTGGCCTAATCGTCTGCTGCCCCGGACAGTCTTTGGCTTTCTTCCGTTTCGTGCCGCGGGATGACGTCTTTAAATGCCCAAGTGTCAACAAAAACAACTCGCGAACTACATCTGTCAAAAGCTCCCGCGCCAGTGGGTGAAAGGTCATTCAGTCTCTAGAAATCTCGCTCTACAAGTCAGCTGACCTTGTATGTAACCCATGTCAAATCTCGCGAGAGCAGCCGCGACAAGTAAACAACTAAACAACATGGCGCCTCAGTCTGGAAAACGCCAATTCGGATTGTTTTTGCACCGTCTGGCGGTGTATCTACTATGATTGGAATATTTTTGGAGCAATTATAACGTATTTGATGATCAGACACATTGTCACGTGGTGTTGCTGGGATGTTTTCACGGAGTCGGTAAGGGGGCGCACGCTGAGAGTAAGAGGGCGCAGCGCCCCTGTTCCCCCGTTTAGACGAAAGCCTGATAACTACAAATGTTGAACCTTAACTTTATTAGGAACACTATGTTGTGAACTTGTATGTTTAATATGAATACAAAGAACATCGCGATATCGATACCGCCGTTAGCCTGGGCGCTGTGTGTATACTGTTTGCATGACTTGTCCAGCGGAGGATGATAATGTTCGTAGAGTTCTTTTACAGTTGAAAACTTATAAAATGAACTTATTGTCTTACAATCTTCCGTGTGGTCTCGTACTGTTTGTGCTGACGTAACTGCTGGTACTGAGCTCCTGTATTGTTTAATTTGTTAATGATGCTGGATATTTTCTCCCACTGTGAACTCTGTGTGGCTGGATTCAAATTAACCGTTTGTTTCCAGGTGGCGGAGGAAGACGTTGTTCCGGCGAAAAAGGAGAAAACTCATTTCACAGTGAAACTGACCGAGCTGAAGGCGGAGGATAAAGTCAAACTGATTAAGGAAGTGAAGAACTGCATTCAGGGGTTAAATCTTGTACAGGTGAGACCATCGCGTAGGATTTCTAACTGAAACACGAGCGTGTACGGGAACGCGTGCTTACGAGGTACTGCAGAGGAAGAAGTCGAAATTTACCGTCGTGATTTATTTTGGCTCGGTGCTCGGCGTGCTTCCGACTTGATATCGGAGTTAAACTCGCCTTCGACTCAGACGGTTTAATTTTCAAACCATTAGCTTCTCTTGGGTTGGTTTAATCTGGTTTTTATTTTTAACAAAATAACTTGTTCCATCGAAAGGTGTTTACTCAATAGTTGCATTCAGGAAAAGAAAATTAACCTATATATCAGGGATGTGATTTGGGGCTGGTGAAATTATCTGAAATGGGGGCCGCAGGCCCCCAGCTGGTCCAGGGCAGCACCCTGGTGGGGGGACAAGGGGGGAAGCCCCCCGAACTAAAGAAAAATACGATACTTTGTTCACAATGAATTGTGATAAACCCTCAAAACGATAACGTTAACACTGCTTTATTTTTTAAAATGTAGTGCGGGAATAAACCACACACACAAACAAGTCTTGCTGTGTCCAGCCTTATCCTTCCTGACCTGGCCATATCCATTTGCATAAAGCAAGTAAATGTGTCCCCACCCTCCCAAAGCTTGAAAAATATCCCTTAGAGCATAAATAAGGGGCGATTAATCGGCGATTAATCGCTATTAAGTATTTTAATCGACTGACAGCACTAGTCTAAAATGATCAGCTATAAATAGAGGCCCGGGCTGAAGTTAAAAAACCAGTGAGAGATTAATTTATTGAATATGTAGGGTTTAAATAAATAAAAAACAGCATTAAAAAAAGACGCTCGTGTTAAACCGGGCTGATGTTTGACCTTGCACAGAATCCAGCCTTTTCCTATCGAAGCTAACGAGCTAACCTGCTAACTAGGACCCTGATCAATCTTAGAGAACTATTAACTCGAAGTTATAAAACATCTGAGAGGACAGAAACAGAGAAACTCTTCTGAAACTTGAGAGGCGTCCAGCTGAACACTCAGCGGTGCTGCAGGTTTGAACACTAGCTAGCAAGCTAGCAAGCTAGCTCCCTCCTGCTGACTAGCATGCCAAAGGTAAATAATCATAAAATAGCTCGAACTGGTTTATCTGGAGAGTCTTAACAACTCAAAACATGTTAACCAACCTAAACAAAGCACAACATTTTCGCATTAAACCCAATTCCTGTCCTTGAGTTGAATCTCTTGAATCTAAAAATCCACGGCCGAATCCCAAAAACCACGCCAAGTATAAACCGAGTGCACTAGATATCACGCGCGAGCTATTCCTAACGCAGCCGCTCAAGTGCACCTATATGAGAAAGAACACGCGATTTGGGATACAGCCCCACACCGGGTCATGCATGTGCGGTTCTTGAGTGATTTTACTCACCGGTGTATTTTTGCTGCTATCCGCAGCGAGTTCCGGATGCAGTGCAAAGTGCAGTACATTTTTCTTTCCTGGTTTTTTTTTTTTTTAAATAAACAAATCCTAGCTGCTAATAACAGCACAAAGTTGCCAGTTTCTCTGTCACACTCACAAGCACATGGCGTCCTCCACTCGCTTTCCCTGACCTACCCATAATGCACTGCGGTGACATCTAGCTGGTCACGTGGTTGCCAGACAACCCGACAAATCCTCCTTTTCTTTAGTAATTTAGCAACAAGCTAAATTACTAGCACAAGCTAGCTAAGTAAATGATAAATAAAACCAAATAACTAATCAATTATGTATTTTTATAGCATTTTAATGATTAGTGTAATAATTGTACAGTGGTTCAGGAAGCACTTTTTTTTTTGCCTTTGGTTAACATGGCACAGTGTATTTTGTGTCAATAATTGCTGAATTAATAAATTATAATTAAACTTTAAACTGGTCTGATTCTGTTTAAAATTCTTAAAATATATTATTTTAACTAATCAACCGTCATTGTTATTTGAACGTAAAGAATAAAACACTAGATAGATAGATAGATAGATAGATAGATAGATAGATAGATAGATAGATGAGGAGGAGGTGGTCCCCTGAAATGGAAGATGCCCTCAGAGACTGTTATGACACCACGGACTGGGATGTGCTGCTGAGCCCACACTGTGAGGAGATGGAGGGGCTGACACCTCAACTTCTGTGCAGACGTGGTCTCCCCCGCTAAAGGCCAATTTGTGCTGACAAGGCAGTCCTCGCAGATGGCGTCTGCGTAGCCCCCCCACCTTCGCAGACGCTCTGCGCGCACCTCCCAAAAATTGTGACCACCGCAGAAGCCTCGCAGACAGCGTCACAGACAAGAGGGCTCTGATTGGTCCACTCCAGGTCCACTCTACACGCACTTCCGCTTCCCTACTTTCCCGGTTTGGTTTGTTTTCACGACCGCCATTTTTAAAAACACGAGCGAAGATGGAGCAGCACGAAGAGCGGTTGATCGAGGAAGTACGTACATCTATACGACTCCAGTTCTAGTCATTATAAGTAACCGGAGGATAAACACTCCACTAACCACACCCACCAACTACTCCTAGCGATTTCGCGACTTCGTGCCCCCTTGCATTGTGGCGGTGAATAACATCGCGCACGCCTATTACTCCCCGCTCAACGATAAATTACAACTGTCTGCGAAAAGCTATCTGCGAAAGCCTTGTCGCAAGAGCGTGCAGAGGCCTTAAGACTGTACGGTGTTACCCTAATAACAAGCCACGGGTAACACAGGAAGAAGGCCGCCTTCAGGTGCAGGGACAGGGAGGCGATGAAAGCGGCACAGCAGGAGGTGAAACGCTGCGTGAGGGAAGCTAAGGACAGCTACAAGAGAAAGGTGGAGCAGAAGCTGAAGGAGAACAGCATGAGGGAGGTCTGGGAAGGTGTGAAAACCATCACAGGCCACAATACAAAAGACCAGAGTCGTGGGGGGGACAGTGGAAAGGGCGAACGAGCTGAATGACTTTTTCAACTGGTTCAACCAGTCCACGTCCACCCCACTGCAGCCATCTCTCCTTCTTCCCTCAATACACCTCCCCCCAGCCATTGCAGCAGCCCCCTCCTCCTCCTCTACCTCAACAGACTCCTCCATGCATCACTACAGACCAAGTCAGAGGTCAACTGAGGAAGCTTCACCCCAGGAAAGCAGCAGGCCCGGATAAGGTGTATCCCCGACTACTGAAGACCTGCGCTGCTTAACTGGGTGAACCACACCAACGCATCTTCAACCTCAGCCTGCAGCTGGGGAGAGTGTCCACCCTCTGGAAGACATCATGCGTCGTTCCAGTTCCCAAGAACCACCGGCCCAGAGAGCTGAACGACTTCCAACCGGTGGCACTCACTTCACATCTGATGAAAACGTTGGAGCGGCTCTTCCTCAGCCTCCTCAGACCCCAGGTGCAACATGCCCAGGACTGTCTGCAGTTTGCGTACTGGGCAGGTGTTGATGTGGAAGACACTATCCTTTACCTGCTACACCGAGCCCACTTGCATCTGGATAAGGGAAGTCACACAGTGAGGATCCTCTTTTTGGACTTCTCGAGTGCCTTCAATACCATCCAGCTCCTTATGCTTCAGGACAAACTGAACAGGATGAGAGTGGACCCCTGCCTGGTCACCTGGATCTCCAGCTACCTCACTGACAGGCCGCAGTACGTCAGGCTGAAGGACATCACGTTTGACACTGTGATTAGCAGCACCGGAACACCCCAGGGCATGGTGCTGGCCCCTTTTCTCTTCACCCTGTACACCACAGACTTCTGCTACAACTCAGAGATGTGTCACATTCAGAAGTTCGCCGATGACACAGCCATAGTGGGGTGTATCAGGGACAACAGAGAGGAGGAGTATAGGAGCCTGGTGAGGGACTTTGCTGTTTGGTGCAATAGGAACCATCTGCAGCTCAACACCTCGAAGACCAAGGAGCTGGTCATTGACTTTGGGAGGTCCAGACCAAGGTCACGACCAGTTCTGATCGAGGGAGTTGAGGTGGAGGCTGTGGATTCCTACAAGTACCTCGGGCTGTGGCTGGACAGCAAGCTGGACTGGACTTGTAACATCAACCACCTGTACAGGAAGGTACAGAGCAGGCTATACTTCCTGAGGAGGCTGCGGTCCTTTAACATCTGCAGGAAACTCCTGTGGATGTTCTATCAGTCTCTGGTCACTGGTGTCCTGTTTTACACCGTGGTGTGCTGGGGGGGCAGCACATCCAAGAAGGACACATCCAGGCTGGACAAACTGATCAGGTGGGCCGGCTCTGTGGTTGGCATGAAGCTGGACTCTCTGGTGACGGTGGCAGAGAAGAGGACTATGGACAAACTACTGAACATCATGGACAATGCCAGTCACCCTCTGCACACTGTCATCAGCAACCAGAGGAGCCTGTTCAGTGACAGAATGCTCCTTCCCAAGTGCAGGACAAACAGACTTAAAAACTCCTTTGTCCCTCATGCCATCAGACTGTACAACTCCTCTTTGGGGGGAGAGGAAGGGTAACAGGAGGACAGAGGATGGGAAGGAGCAGTAGCCTAGCCTGACTAAAAGCAATACTGGACAATGTGCAATACCTCTCCTGCTAGATTTTTTTTGTACATGTTAATACTTATCTAAAGTTCTCTCTATTTTCTATTCTGTTTATTCTGTAATGATGCTGCTGGAATTTTAATTTCCCTGAGGAAACCCTCCCAAAGGGATCAATAAAGTTTTATCTATCTATCTATCTATCTATCTATCTATCTATCTATCTATCTATCTATCTATCTATCATTTATAGTTAGAGCAATGTTGTGGAAAGTCTATGAAAGAAGTTAACAGTCGCCCCGTCACCAGCTTCTCTTCTTTCTGCTGAAATTTATAATCCTGGGATCAGACGACACAAATTCAGCTCAATTTTGACACGATTGGTGTGGTTGCAGGAATACGAACGTCGGGAATGATGAACAGGCCTCGGAGTACGACAAAACTGAAGAACAGCGATGTGGCATCTAGGACGCCCACCGAAAGTCTAGCATGTCAGAGTTTTTGTAGTTTCTTGCCTAGATTGACAACTTCCTTCTACATGTTCCTTGACTTTCCTTCTGTAGCTATGGCTGACAATTTCTTGACCCTCTTCTTCCACAACATGCAAGGCCATGAACGATGATTGGTTGGGGTCAAACGCATAGTGCTTCCAGTCTCCTGACCAAAACATGGCAAGAATTTATGGCACCATCATGAAAGACATGTAATGTGATCCTAACATAGGATCTTGTCACGTTGTAGACTCAAGTCCTCCATCCTGAAGACTTCGCCATGACGGTTACAAAAGTTCTGACGCTGGAGACTGCTTTCATAAACATTTTGATTTGAATTACAGTCAGCGTTATTGTTTGTCAGAGCTGCTGTTTATAGAAAATCAATGCATTCAACAAATGAACTGAACTTGTTTGCAAATGAATCTCCATTTTACATTAACCCTTGGCAAGTTCACTTTGCTTAGGAGTTCAACTTCACTTGGCAGCCATTAGACATAGGAATTACGAAACGGATCGACAGAACGCAATTCTATTCCAGCATACCTGCATGTAGTGGTGGCTCATCCGTTATTTTTAATATTTCGTTGGACCACCTTTAGCTTTGACTAAGGTATGCATTCTCCATGGCAGTTTCAATAACCTTCTACATCACATTTATTTCCATCCAAGAACTGTGTTAATTTTTCGAGCTCTTTTGTCCTGATGGGAGTCAAACCACTGTCAAGTCTTCTCCAGCACATCTCAAAGAAGTGTGTTTATTATCTGTGTTATAACTACTGAGGGGCGGCACGGTGGTGTAGTGGTTAGCGCTGTCGCCTCACAGCAAGAAGGTCCTGGGTTCGAGCCCTGGGGCCGGCGAGGGCTTTTCTGTGCGGAGTTTGCATGTTCTCCCCATGTCTGCGTGGGTTTCCTCCGGGTGCTCCGGTTTCCCCCACAGTCCAAAGACATGCAGGTTAGGTTAACTGGTGACTTTGGACTGTGGGGGAAACCGGAGCACCCGGAGGAAACCCACGCAGACATGGGGAGAACATGCAAACTCCGCACAGAAAAGCCCTCGCCGGCCCCAGGGCTCGAACCCAGGACCTTCTTGCTGTGAGGCGACAGCGCTAACCACTACACCACCGTGCCGCCCCTCAGTAGTTATCTCATGAGTAGTTATCTCATCTCATCTCATTATCTCTAGCCGCTTTATCCTTCTACAGGGTCGCAGGCAAGCTGGAGCCTATCCCAGCTGACTACGGGATAGGCTCCAGCTTGCCTGCGACCCTGTAGAAGGATAAAGCGGCTAGAGATAATGAGATGAGATGAGATAACTACTGAGCCTGTTCACACAGCGGGTCTTTACAGGATCCGGACAGATTCTGAAGCAAAACAGCAACTTAAAGGGCTGATGACACGAACATGACTCTATGCAATTTCTTAAATAAACTATACAACATGGCAAACATGTTAGATTTCTGTTATAATTACATGAAAAGAAGCTGTTGTTACGCGAATATCCAACTTTTAATTCCACAGCGCAAGAAAACTGGGTCCGTGGCTCGCGGCCATGCTGTGACGTCAGCGGGAGAACACGCTGCGGTTCACTGGCTGTTCTACTCAATGGAAATGGCGCATGAAAACGCCGGTGAACTCTCTAGGGCTAGCTCTTCAACAACCAAATACTGGTACTTTAAGCAGTGATCATGATGGCATGATTTTATCTGATTTTAAATAAATGAGATTGATAATAATGTGAATGTTCACAACTAGTACATACAAACTCTGCAGCTTCTGATTCAGCAGCTGCGTCATACTCCGCAAAAACATCAGCAAGAACCTACAATATAAATGGAAATGCAATACACGAAGCTCAGATGACTTTTGGAAAGTATAATTTCTACATTTTTTCTACATATTCTTGAAGTCGGTCATTGGGGTACTTGCTACCGTTCCCTAACAACGCATGGCAAAGGGTAAAGTGTAGTGTTGCTACGAGTACTTGCTAAAGCCTCCGGTGGAAGATCCTCGATGTGCTGATAAGACATACAGTTCTATATAACACACAAGTGTCACGATAATCACAAAACAGATGCAAATTGTTAAAATACCTAATTTTTAAGCAATCATGTATTGATCTCTTCCGAATAGAATCTATGATAGCCTACCCTCTTTACCCTTTGCCTCTCGTTGCTAGGCGGCAGTTACATGAAAGCCGCAAGCTTTCACAAGCAAATACATGACTGATATCACGCCGACTTTGATTACATTTATGATTATCATGAATGTGTACTCTATGATGTGTACTCTATGAGTGCTCTGGAGCGAGTCACTTCCAAGATGGCCGCGCAGACCGCATGGTTACTATTCTTAGCATCATGTCAGAGCACTCTATAGCTCTACGTACCTTTATCTTATGTCGTTTCTCAACACATGTTCTGACAGGAGGACTGTCCTTGGAGGAGCCGCCTTGTCCCAGGCGACTGCTGGATCCGGCGTAGCTACTAGTAGACCCCCTCCGGAATACTGTAGGCACTGCTGATGGCAGCAACACACGTTTGTGCTGAACTGAACACCCAAGAGATTCTTTTAAGCTGGGAAGGGTGTCAAAACAATCCAAATCGAAGTGTTCAGAGCACAGGACGGATGTTGGTGAGGGCTCCCACTTGTCACGAGTGCGCCTGACTTGCTTCACCCACTTCGCATGCAGCTCGGGATCTCTGGGAAACGTGAATAAACTTACCCCATCCTTGTGGGTTTTAGAGCAAAAGCCGGCAACACAACGCGAAGGCATAATAACTATATGTGGGGTGTCTTTATGGAACAATATATGTGGGGTGACTTTATGGAACAGACTGGAGACAGAAATAAAACAAAGTGCAAATATAAATCTGTTTAAAAAAAGGTACAAAAAATATTTTTAAATAAGTATATTGAAGAGGAAGTATGTTAATGGAGGATGATGAGGGATAAATAGAATAGGGTTGATTGTTATATTAGAACTAACTTAGTATATGGTATATATTTATTTATGGGGATAGATATCTTCATATTTACAGGGATAGGTATGTAGTAGATATTTATTTTGTAATTATATATTTATATAGATATTTATGAAGTGTATATATGGAATGAAGTATATATTTAATTTTGTAACTAAATATTTATATAGATATTTATGAAGTGTATATATATATATATATATATATATGTGTGTCTATATATATAATGTGTGTGTATGTATATGTGTATATATATATATATATATATATATATATATATATATGGATATGGTATGTAGTATATATTTTTGTAATTATATATTTATATGGATAATCATGAAGTGTATATATGGTATATATTTTTATAGGTGTATTAATGTAGTTTGGATTTCGGGGTAGTTAAAAAGGGGTGGGAAATTAAAAAAAAGTATTGTACTTCTTCCCACTCCTTTTTCGAACAATGTGCGGTGTATTGTAATGTATTAGCTCTTTATGTTATTTTATTTATTCTTTTTTTTTGTCACTTTTTTCATTTTCTTTCTTTTGTATGTACAAATAGTTACATACATTTTTATACATGTTCGAAATAAATAAATTCATTCATTCATTCATATAAAATGTATAATAATGTCTAATAAAAATACTAATAATGATAAACTGAACACCTGCCGCATCAACAACAAACTGGTAAGTTAGGAGGAAGGTTCTTTCGCTGACGTCATATAGCTCCTCCTCCTCATTCGTCTCCTGGGTGCTGCAGCCCCGTCAAATTTGCCCAAATAGCTGCGTTTTTTATCATAACTTGTAAAATAGGCGCCTTCGTGAATTAATATATGGATCATCGGGAATTACTTTGTTATAAAACATCGCCAAAGATGTCAAAAACGTGTCATCAGCACTTTAATGATCTACAGAGTGAAGAAATACAAGCATTCACAAGATATAACTTGATGTTCTGTTTTTTTTTTTTTTTACAAAAAGCATAGTCATAGTCCAGAATTATTGGCACCCTTTTTAAACATGAATGCCATATTACACTGATTCTTAGGATTCTGGATAAAACAGGTTTTAATTTTGAAAATAAAAAGTTACTTAAATTACAAAATCTAAAGGTATATCATTATAGGACAAGGCCTTGGCTGTTCAGCAATGTACTGGTGCAAGCTCCTCATTTTGTATTTTTTTCATAAAATAAGCATTTTTTCAGCTATTACTTTGTTTTTGTCAACACCGTCAGATACAATAAAAAAGCAAATTATTTTGTATATATTTGGTCTAATATGTATTTAGAGTTTTTAAATAATCATCTGGCATTCTTAGCACACATATACACTGTTAAAAGTTGAATATTCACTTTTATTAAATTTTTTTATACAGTTTCACGTGGACTCCTTTAAAGATCTAATATTATACAATATTTACTTTGTCTCCTGAGGCTGAAAGTAATGTTTTTTTATTTAACAAACTTATTTTTGCATTAGGGCGGTACGGTGGTGTAGTGGTTAGCGCTGTCGCCTCACAGCGAGAAGGTCTGGGTTCGAGCCCCGTGGCCGGCGAGGGCCTTTCTGTGCGGAGTTTGCATGTTCTCCCCGTGGGTTTCCTCCGGGTGCTCCGGTTTCCCCCACAGTCTAAAGACATGCAGGTTAGGTTAACTGGTGACTCTAAATTGACCGTAGATGTGAGTGTGAATGGTTGTCTGTGTCTATGTGTCAGCCCTGTGATGACCTGGCGACTTGTCCAGGGTGTACCCCGCCTTTCGCCCGTAGTCAGCTGGGATAGGCTCCAGCTTGCCTGCGACCCTGTAGAAGGATAAAGCGGCTACAGATAATGAGATGAGATTTTTGCATTAAAAGAGACTATTGCTTTCATAACTCAACAGCACTGAAGAAACATGTTGTAAGCATATTAATTTAAAGCAAATAAAACTCCCTGTGACGATGGTGACTTTAGAACTGACGGTGGTGACAGTGGCCTCATTACAACATATAATTCCAAAGTCAATGGCTTTTTGCTTAACAACTTTAACTATTTGGTCCAAAAAAATAACAATCCTGAGCAATGTAATAACATTTTTTAAGGAATATAGGCCTAAGGTACAATTAAGCAATATCATTTTTAAAAGTATTCCATCCCCATATCGTCAAATATCAAATCATCATAGTAAGAAATAATGTTATTACCAGTGGGAATAATGTACAATGCATCACTAACATCTTAAACTGTCATCTAGTGCCCCCTACTCATAAAATAATACATTAGATTCTTCTGTAAACTGGACTGTAAACTGTATTGGATGTGAACAGATAAAACAAAAACAAACTATATCTGTTATTAACTAAAAAATAACTAAGTTATTGTGAGCAAACATTCAATAAGAAATTCTGTGTAAATACCACAAAACACTGGGCTGTCTGGGGGAGTTTCTGGGTGATCTGAGACCTTTCTCTTACTGTACGTTCTCTTGATACTTGGTGCCGACGGTTCCAAGCCTTTCTCTGACTTCTCTTTTCCGTTTCATTCAAGTCATTGATATTTTTAATCTTCCCTTCCTCCACTCTCTTCTTCCATCTTTGCCTTTCCATACTGAGGTATTCCTTCTTTAGCTCTGCATCACTGTTTATTTTCTCTCTGCGCTTTTTTTTATATTCCCCGTTTCTTCTCCTTCTCTCCTCCACTGATAGCTGCTGCCTAGCCATAACTTCCTAAAATACATAAAGTCAAAGTTGAGTGGAATGACCATGAAATTGAGGGAGATGTTATGAATGAGGCAGCACGGTGGTGTAGTGGTTAGCGCTGTCGCCTCACAGCAAGAAGGTCCTGGGTTCGAGCCCCGGGGTCGGCGAGGGCCTTTCTGTGCTGAGTTTGCATGTTCTCCCCGTGTCCACGTGGGTTTCCTCCGGGTGCTCCGGTTTCCCCCACAGTCCAAAGACATGCAGGTTAGGTTAACTGGTGACTCTAAATTGAGCGTAGGTGTGAATGTGAGTGTGAATGGTTGTCTGTGTCTATGTGTCAGCCCTGTGATGACCTGGCGACTTGTCCAGGGTGTACCCCGCCTTTCGCCCGTAGTCAGCTGGGATAGGCTCCAGCTTGCCTGCGACCCTGTAGGAGGATAAAGCGGCTAGAGATAATGAGATGAGATGTTATGAATGTTGGATTTGGTTAAAGGTCATTCCATTTCCATTTGGCTTTAGTCATTGGAGAAGGGACACTGTATACAATGTGCTATATAGGTAGGTAGTAGGTGCCCTATGTGCATCCCAAATGACATAAGCCAAATGAACATGGCATAATAGTGAATTGAGAGAGAGAGAGGAAAGGCACTACATCCTCTAAGGGTTGGACAATAGGGAAGAAACATAGGAGGAATTACAGAAATATAAATATAAAAGAGGTTAATGAAACATCACGTCATATTGGTATTTATTGTGATCAACAATTATGTTCTAGTCTCTGTTGAGGGCCATTTGGAGGTTTTTGTCACCACCGTCAGACAGAAAACCTGACGGTGGTGACAAAAACCTACTCTTTCAAATGATATGCAGGAGTTGTTCACATTAGCCATCTCGTTTTCCCTCTGTTGCTAGCTACTTCAGACCTCTTCTTAAAAAGTATACATTTGTCATAATCTAATCTAATATTTTTTTAGACAAAAGTGACGGTGTTGACATGCTATGGTTGTGACTGTAGCAGTGTCCAAAAATATGAACAAGTTTAAGAGAAAATACCAAACTCACAGGAGCTTGATTAATCTGGAAGCATGCAGTAGAGCTGAAGGTTTGAAAAGAGGGTCCTCAGGAATATAGTCGACCTTGTAGTTGCCTGATTTTATTGCTTTTTGTAAATATCTGACGGTGGTGACGAATATGTGGGACACATTTTGAGCAACCACAAAATAGTAAGCATCGTTCAAAACTCACTGTTTGCAGTTTTAAATACATATAACAATGTATTCTTTCATGTAGTAAAGGTATTATTCAATTAAATTATTACTTTTTGTTTTTTTTAATCAAGTTGAAATGATTAGCTCCTATCCGAGGACAACTGATTTTGTAGGCAGTGACCAGCATACAGTGGGGCAAAAAAGTATTTAGTCAGCCACCAACTGTGCAAGTTCTCCCACTTAAAAAGATGAGAGAGGCCTGTAATTTTCATCATAGGTACACTTCAACTATGAGAGACAGAATGGGGGGAAAGAATCCAGGAAATCACATTGTAGGATTTTTAATGAATTAATTGGTAAATTCCTCGGTAAAATAAGTAATTGGTCACCTACAAACAAGCAAGATTTCTGGCTCTCACAGACCTGTAACAACTTCTTTAAGAGGCTCCTCTGTCCTCCACTCGTTACCTGTATTAATGGCACCTGTTTGAACTCGTTATCAGTATAAAAGACACCTGTCCACAACCTCAAACAGTCACACTCCTAACTCCACTATGGCCAAGACCAAAGAGCTGTCAAAGGACACCAGAAACAAAATTGTAGACCTGCACCAGGCTGGGAAGACTGAATCTGCAATAGGTAAGCAGCTTGGTGTGAAGAAATCAACTGTGGGAGCAATTATTAGAAAATGGAAGACATACAAGACCACTGATAATCTCCCTCGATCTGGGGCTCCACGCAAGATCTCACCCCGTGGGGTCAAAATGATCACAAGAACGGTGAGCAAAAATCCCAGAACCACACGGGGGGACCTAGTGAATGACCTGCAGAGAGCTGGGACCAAAGTAACAAAGGCTACCATCAGTAACACACTACGCCGCCAGGGACTCAAATCCTGCAGTGCCAGACGTGTCCCTCTGCTTAAGCCAGTACATGTCCAGGCCCATCTGAAGCTTGCTAGAGAGCATTTGGATGATCCAGAAGAGGATTGGGAGAATGTCATATGAAACCAAAATAGAACTTTTTGGTAAAAACTCAACTTGTGTTTGGAGAAGAAAGAACGCTGAGTTGCATCCAAAGAACACCATACCTACTGTGAAGCATGGGGGTGGAAACATCATGCTTTGGGGCTGTTTTTCTGCAAAGGGACCAGGACGACTGATCCGTGTAAAAGAAAGAATGAATAGGGCCATGTATCGTGAGATTTTGAGTGAAAACCTCCTTCCATCAGCAAGGGCATTGAAGATGAAACGTGGCTGGGTCTTTCAGCATGACAATGATCCCAAACACACCGCCCGGGCAACGAAGGAGTGGCTTCGTAAGAAGCATTTCAAGGTCCTGGAGTGGCCTAGCCAGTCTCCAGATCTCAACCCCATAGAAAATCTTTGGAGGGAGTTGAAAGTCCGTGTTGCCCAGCGACAGCCCCAAAACATCACTGCTCTAGAGGAGATCTGCATGGAGGAATGGGCCAAAATACCAGCAACAGTGTGTGAAAACCTTGTGAAGACTTACAGAAAACGTTTGACCTCTGTCATTGCCAGCAAAGGGTATATAACAAAGTACTGAGATGAACTTTTGTTATTGACCAAATACTTATTTTCCACCATAATTTGCAAATAAATTCTTTAAAAATCAGACAAATGTGATTTCCTGGATTCTTTCCCCCCATTCTGTCTCTCATAGTTGAAGTGTACCTATGATGAAAATTACAGGCCACTCATCTTTTTAAGTGGGAGAACTTGCACAATTGGTGACTGACTAAATACTTTTTTGCCCCACTGTAGGTAGGTAGTAGGTGCCCTATGTGCATCCCAAATGACATAAGCCAAATGAACATGGCATAATAGTGAATTGAGAGAGAGAGAGAGAGGGGAAAGGCACTACATCCCCTAAGGGTTGGACAATAGGGAAGAAATATAGGAGGAATTACAGAAATATAAAAGAGGTTAATGAAACATCACGTCATATGGGTATTTATTGTGATCAACAATTATGTTCTAGCCTCTGTTGAGGGCCATTTGGAGGTTTTTGTCACCACCGTCAGACAGAAAACCTGACGGTGGTGACAAAAACCTACTCTTTCACATGATATGCAGGAGTTGTTCACATTAGCCATCTCGTTTTCCCTCTGTTGCTAGCTACTTCAGACCTCTTCTTAAAAAGTATACGTCCTAATCTAATATTTTTTAGACAAAAGTGACGGTGTTGACATGCTATGGTTGTGACTGTAGCAGTGTCCAAAAACATGAACAAGTTTAAGAGAAAATACCAAACTTACAGGAGCTTGAGTAATCTGGAAGCATGCAGTAGAGCTGAAGGTTTGAAAAGAGGGTCCTCAGGAATATAGTTGACCTTGTAGTTGCCTGATTTTATTGCTTTTTATAAATATCTGACGGTGGTGACGAATATGTGGGACACATTTTGAGCAACCACAAAATAGTAAGCATCGTTCAAAACTCACGGTTTGCAGTTTTAAATACATACAACAATGTATTCTTTCATGTAGTAAAGGTATTATTCAATTAAATTACTTTGTTTTTTTTAATCAAGTTGAAATGATTAGCTCCTATCCGAGGACAACTGATTTTGTAGGCAGTGACCAGCATATAATCATTAAATTAATAAAAAATAAACACAACCCTATAAAAGAACCGTACATATGTGCAAAGGACCCCCTGATTATAACTAATTTTTTTTATTTATGAAAATGTTATTAATTTCCAACAGACTTGGCACTTTTCTTAGTGGGACATGTTATTGCCAGAGTTTCAAGAATCAGTGATTTTTTTTTTTTTTTGGAGCCTTCACATTTACACTCAAGGGCACGCTTGGTATCGTGTCGTTTCAGAAAATCAACGACGGCATTGCGTTAGATTTACTGTTACCACCTGGATCTCCATCCAGCCCTCATTTAACGTTATTTAAAGTAAAAGAAGAAACATTTTTTGCAGTTTTTTTTTAAACACGAAACTAACTCCGCACCACAAGCTACTTCACTTCATTTGTTCATGTTATTTCAGCCACAACAAAAGACTCCGTCACCAAAAAGTGCACAATAAAAGAATGAGATATTTATTAAATATAATCTTAAAACTCTTTCCCAGAGTCATACAGCTCAGTATGATGGAACGAAGCTGTCCACAGACGGCATTAAAGGGTTACAGAACTGCTCACTGGTCGATGGATGTTAAACATGCAGAACAAGTCCATTTTTAAAGCGATGTTCGAACACTCGATCCTTCATCTGAAAAATCACAACACGATCCTGCCTGCTTTAATGCTCACGTTGCTCTCTACAGAGGCGCCAAAAATAGTTTCAACACCGACATCCTGATTTTCTTTTTATTGTGAAATCAGTCGAGTCCCGAAGCCTGTTGTTTAATCTGGCAAGACTTTATTGAAAAAAAAAAAAACCCCACACACCCCACCCCATTGACTCCTACAACAGGATTCCTGTAATGAACGCTGCTCTGGAATGTCTGGATTTGTGACCCAGTGCCTGTGAGAGAGCCGAGAAGCAGCACTCGGAGACACCATACTCATAACAAGCAACGGAGTGAGATATCTGATCAGCCAAGTTCTTGGACATGATCTCAGACCAGGCGCTTGTTCTCCAAATCGCTGGATAACTTTTTAAAGCCATTTGGAAGTAAAACACGTTCACGCTGCTCAGGGCGGAGAAGACGCCGTAAAGAACGACTAAACACATGCAGGTTGACTTTAGAAAAATATGAGATGGTCACATCTTAGTCACTTTTTTAAATACATATTCTGTTAATAAATCAAGGATACGAATGACTAGCTAAGAGGTGTTTCATAAGGAAACACTACGTACAGGTCAAGAGAGGCGTCGGAGGATTTTGGAACCAGAGAGAGAGAGAGAGAGAGAGAGAGAGACACGTTAGTTCATACCAGCAGCAAAAAAAAAAAAAAAGCCATTTCTGATAACCAGGACGCATTTCATCAATAGATGGTCACAGAAATGTTGCATGTGGACAGACGGTGTTTGGGTTACAGGAGGAACAGCGCAGAGGGTTGAGTGTAGTGTGGTGGATCAGGCGAGAGTATGGAGTTTTAGTCGAAGGAGATGAGCTGAGCCTCTGCGCTGCCTGCAGGGGGCTGCTGTGCCTGCTGCTGAGGACCACCAGGAGGCACCATCTGCACATATACACCAACACAACAAAACAAAAGTGGGTTAACAGCGAAGATGCCATGTTTGTCAATTTCCATCTATACTGCAGTGGTGTGGAATTCTCAATTCTGATGAGTCAGGTAGTGGTGATTCATTTTCGTATACATACAGACGTGATCATAGGAAATTGCGCGCGCTGATTATCGAGAAATAGTCCGAATTTCTCGATCAATCACCTCGAGTGACTCCGCAAAACGTCAGCCAGTCGCTTGGTCACCGTGAGGAAGAATTACAAGTGATGAAAGAAAATGCTGCTCCTAAAAGCACTAGATGCTATGAAGTTTGGTCTTAAACTATTGAGGTATTTCACCTGACGTCACAGGGTCACGTGACGCCCCGATGTCCGCCATTTTGAACGTCAAGCTACATACCAACGCTGCAGACAGAGAGGGAGAACCAGCTTGAAAAAAAAAAAAAACGTGTTACAGACACCTAGAATAGATTAATTTGTCAGTAAGCACTCTATAAATAACCATGGTGTTTGCTTGTTGTGCTGTGGGCTGCCACAACAGACAGGGACGGCGTGCAGGACGCTCCTTTTACCCGTTTCTAGTGATGGGAATTTCGGCTCTTTTGGCTCTTCTTACTATAAGGAGCCGGCTCTTTCGGCTCCTGAGATTTTATTTTTTATTTAATTGCTGCAATTAACTAGTTAATTAATTACATTATTATTTATATTTTATCAATAGGATGTTTTCCATTTTATTTTTTTAGTTTTTGTAGCCATTGTAAAGCTTTGTAAAGTATAGCAGTGTAACAATGTTCTAGCTATAGAAATAAAACTTACTTACCAATTAATAAATTATTTTCTCACAAACATAATGCAAAACTGTGTTATATTACCAATATAAAATACACAGCTGATTTTCCCCTCCTCAGGTGCCTCGCAGACTCCTCTCCCCTGCGCTCCACAGCTTTACACCAATTTTCGGAGCTGTGAATGACATCAACCCCCCCAACCAAAAAAAGTAGGCGTACACCATGCTTTTTTTTTTCCTTTGAATGGTAATAGACAACACAAAGACGCAATCGGACAGCAACTTTTTTTGTGAAAGTCTCTCTCTCTGAGGCACCTAAGGACAAAAAACTAATTCGGCTCCCCAACTCGGCTCCCACCGAAGAGCCGGCTCCCGTCGTTCACTTCAAAGAGTCGGCTCTTTGAACCGGATCGTTCGCGACCGACACATCGCTACCGGTTTCCTACTGACCCAGACAAGAGGGCCAAATGGATTGGAGCTGTGAAGAGACAGGATTGGGAGCCAACAGAGTACTCCAGACTTTGCAGTGATCATTTCATTTCAGGTTAGTTTATCAGTTAACGCAATTTTGATAAAATATATAGGAAAAAGTAAATGGGTCAGTGTTTGTTAACCCATCTGAGCAGTGAAACAAGGCAGTGTTAATTTGTCTAGGGTTGCATGTAGCAGACATCAGACATAAAACGCAATAACAGAGGCTAGAAAGAAACGGGACACAGAAATAAATAAACAGGGCTCCATACCAAGGCTGGGTACAGTGTTTGTGATAAAAGACAGATCCAATTTAACACGAATCACAGCTTACTTTCTTGTTAAAATGTGCAAAGGTCTCCACCATCTCCTACCGCCTTGCACTGAAGGACTTAAGCGTGCCGTCCAAAATGGCTGCGTCACGTGACTTGGTCACGTGGGTGAAATACCTCAATTCAAAAGGTAAGGTGGGATTGCGATTTCTCTCATCTCATATCATCTCTAGCCGCTTGATCGTGTTCTACAGGGTCGCAGGCGAGCTGGAGCCTATCCCAGCTGACTACGGGCGAAAGGCGGGGTACACCCTGGACAAGTCGCCAGGTCATCACAGGGCTGACACACAGACAAACATTCACACTCACATTCACACCTACGCTCAATTTAGAGTCACCAGTTAACCTAACCTGCATGTCTTTGGACTGTGGGGGAAACCGGAGCACCCGGAGGAAACCCACGCGGACACGGGGAGAACATGCAAACTCCGCACAGAAAGGCCCTCGCCGGCCACGGGGCTCGAACCCGGACCTTCTTGCTGTGAGGCGACAGCGCTAACCGCCACACCACCGTGCCGCTCTGATTTATTTTATCAATTTTAAAACAAAAAGTATTTTACATGACTCGGTATAAAAGTGATAAGTCTCCGCAGCACCGTTATTACATTTACATGGTGCTTTTGAAAATGAAAGTGATTTAATAAGATTTAAAAAAAAAAAAAAAAGGGTATTTATACTAAATTATCTGCCTTGGTGAATATTAACCTTGACTGTCTCAGATATTATTTCACTAATATTTCACTTCAACCTTGGGTGAATAATTGTTAAACAGCAGCAGCTTTGACAGTAATGCAGGTTAATAATAAAGCAAACATTATTGCATAGCAATACTGTACAGCAGATGTGCCACATGGACAAAAAAAAAAAAAACCTGCACAAAAGTAAAATATACCAAGTGTCTGTACTTTATATTATTCTACTCTTACAGTTTTTGAAACCGAAACCTCTGAACCGAGGCGGACATACACACGCTGTCGCCACGACCCAAACTCTTATTTCCCGGCAAAGGCTAGAGCTCAGTGGTCTCGGTACTCTTTTCAAAAACTTCCCATAACAACTCGGAAGTGCGTCACATCTACACTACCGTTCAAAAGTTTGGGGTCACCCAGACAATTTTGTGTTTCCCATGAAAAGTCACACTTTTATTTACCACCATAAGTTGTAAAATGAATAGAAAATATAGTCGAGACATTTTTCTGGCCATTTTGAGCATTTAATCGACCCCACAAATGTGATGCTCCAGAAACTCAATCTGCTCAAAGGAAGGTCAGTTTTATAGCTTCTCTAAAGAGCTCAACTGTTTTCAGCTGTGCTAACATGATTGTACAAGGGTTTTCTAATCATCCATTAGCCTTCTGAGGCAATGAGCAAACACAGTCAGTGCGTTTACATGCACATAGAGAAAATCGAATTTCTGCCGTAGCTCGACTGAAATCGAAGTTCTAAATGCCATGGAAACACCTTAGCTCGGCTGAAATCGAACCGAACTTGATTTCTCGTAATCGAGCTACGCGACCTAGATTATGCGATTGTAGCCGAGCTACTTAGTGCATGTAAACCCTATCGAGCTACGGAGTCGAGCCGCTTACTTCAGCACTGCCCCTTCCGGAAGTGACGAGAACACAAGCGGGAAACATAACAGCCTCGGTTGGCATGACAACGAATCATGACAACGGCATGAATCTTTTCTTTTTGTGGCATTGTTTGCACTGTTAAAATTTAGCTCACTTACTGTATCACCAAATACATCTGTACAGCTGTTGCATAGCTGTGAATTGTGTACATAAACAAGTCACTGTATTTGTGTGTGTGTATATATATATATATATATATATATATATATATATATATATATATATATATATATGAGTGATTCCACGCTTATGGGTACTGAAATGGGGACATGAACTTATTCACCTAAAACCATTTCTTTTTTTACCATCAGGTCACAAAACATGTAATCTTTAATGAATGATATGTTAAAAGATAACTTTAATTTTCTGAGATGTAATAAAAACATATTTATATGCCAAAGTCAAGCCTATGAGTTCCAAAATGATGTCTGTTACATTACTTCTGTTACGATTGTCCATCTCGCGTCTGTTACAAATTAATTACAATCTAGCTCTATACCATGTTAATCTTATTGAAAGAATGTGTATGTTTATTCTACTACACATGTTTATTAATTATATTTGCTAAAACATCACCTTCCAATGTTTCAAAAAGTAATTCTACATTGTTAAAATTGAGAATATATATGTCCATAACACTTCTGTTACATTCTGACTTTGGCATATAAATATGTTTTTATTACATCTCAGAAAATTAAAGTTATCTTTTAACACATCATTCATTAAAGATTACATGTTTTGTGACCTGATGGTAAAAAAAGAAATGGTTTTAGGTGAATTTTTAAAAACAAGTTCATGTCCCCATTTCAGTACCCATAAGCGTGGAATCACTCATATATATACATATATATAAATAAAATGTCCAACATCTGAAGAATGTCAATAAAAACAAAACAATTGAACTTTTTGTGTTTATTAAGACACAAGTTAAATTGTAAGCAAAAAAAAAAAAAAGGTTTTTTGTAAGCAAAAAAAATGGACTTTAGAAAAATATACAATTGTGCAAAATAAGTTGTCTTACAAAACAGTGATCTGCGCAGGACAGTTTGTAGCCATACAGTCTGTTAGAGCAAGCCGAACAGCTTGAGCACGGAACTCGTGAACACGGAACTGCCAGTGTTGCCAGATTGGGCGGTTTTAAGTGCATTTTGGCGGATTTGAACATGTTTTGGGCTGGAAAACGTCAGCAGTATCTGGCAACACTGCTGATAACTTTGTTTATACTCTTGAATAGCTCTTCTTCATGACGACAACCGGAAGTGTACCAACACGATGGGGCGTGTAGCGCCACCTGTGGCTCGGGTGCACAATGTACCTCACACAATAGCTCGATTTCCTTGTGTGCATGTAGGATTGGATTTCTCTGGCACCCCTGCTGGGACCCTTAGCTCGATTACCGACAGTAGCTCGATTTGGATGCGCATGTAAACGCACTGAATATACCATTAGAACACTGGAGTGAGAGTTGCTGGAAATGGGCCTCTATACACCTATGGAGATATTGCACCAAAAACCAGACATTTGCAGCTAGAATAGTCATTTACCACATTAGCAATGTATAGAGTGGATTTCTGATTAGTTTAAAGTGATCTTCATTGAAAAGAACAGTGCTTTTCTTTCAAAAATAAGGACATTTCAAAGTGACCCCAAACTTTTGAACGGTAGTGTACATCACACGTGGGACCCCTGGCCGAAGGCGACGAGGAAAGGGGGACAACCTGGAGTGCATTTTCAAATAGGAACGCACTTTCCCTCTGTAATAAAGCATAAACATGTCTGAAAGCGATTTCTTTCGTCCAGTCCATTTATTTCGACTGGTGAACCGAATTGTATACACTCGCTGGTCATTTTCATAGGAACACCTGTACGTGCACGCGCAGTGCGCTACTGTTACAACACGATAACCGTGGCTAGCGCCTCTAAGAGGCAGTAACCACACACAGTCCAAAACCACAAACATTTTAGAAGGAGTCTCCAGTGTCAGCACTTTGGGACAGACAGGCAATGCTCTAACTTTTCTGACATCCTTAACGCAGAGGCGTTTACTCTTTGCAGGTTTTCGGTAACAAGACAAGCTGAGGGTTTGTTTTATTCGAGAGGGAAAACACAAGTGAGGAAAGGAACAAATTTTTCCGCGTTAAAACGTAGCTATGAACTGATAAAAAGTATGACTTGCCATTCTATATAATTAAAATGACTCGTTGTACAAAAGGAATAAAACTACAGTATAAAACGGTTTGTCATACTGCCACAGCCAGGATATTTTCTTAACAATAGGGGTGTTCACACGGCACATATTTGCATCGATGCTGTATCGATGTATTTTGTTGCGATATATCTTACACCGGTGTAAATTTTGTGGAGCGTTCACACGTCACAAACCTGCTTACTCGAGAGAAGCGTGTTAGCGCCGGTGCAGCCCCACTTGCGTTCACACGGCAGTTTTTGCGACCGTGCTATACGATAGTAATAATGCGGAAATGAAATATGCGCATGCGTGAAAATGTACTTCCTTTTCCCGGTTGTCATGGCATCACCAAGCGCCGGGAAAACAACGTGGATGAAGACACCAGTGTTGCCAGATACTGCTGACGTTTTCCAGCCCAAAATATGTTCAAATCCGCCAAAATGCACTTAAAACCGCCCAATCTGGCAACACTGGAAGACACGCAGTTCTGTTGTTGTTGATATTCGCCATTTTGGAAGCACAAAATACCAGGATGCGAATTATGCAATGCCCGTATGTGATCAACTCTCGTCACGCGTAGCGAGTCTACCCCTGTAGCGTTCAGACGGCCCATTTTATAAAATCGGTGCTGCCCCGCAAACTAGCATTTACTCCGGAGTAAATTTCTTAAACCACCTCCCAAGCAGGGTTAAGCCGAGGTCACAACCGGACGTACGATTTTTTGGCCGTGCGATTTTTGGCATTTCCCAAATCGCTGCGGTTTTTTTTTTGTTCGTGGAGAAAGACGCGCGTTGGCCGTAAGTTTGTCTTGCAACCTGGAAAAAACGTAAGCGCCCGTAGAGTTTGTTTGACATGACAAAGAGCCTCTGCGGCTGGTCTGCGGCTCGAAAATCAGCACGTCACACGCGCGCCCTCCGTGCATTTCTTGCGTTTTTTGCACATAGACCGGCCGTAGGAGCACGTACGGCCGGTTGTGACCGAGGCTTTAGATTTGCACCGGTTTAAGCAGCTTTCAGGGGCTACACCGGTATAACTTTGTACCGTGTGAACGCTCTAGCGGGGCAGCCCCGGTGCTACACCGGAGTAAAAGTTGCCGTGTGAACACCCCTTATATGTTCTGAGCATTGCTAGTTGCCATGGTAACTGGATAACGTGTCTGTGGTTGCTAATCATTCAGCTAGCCAGAACGTCTTCCTTGCTAAAACATGCATCACCATACTACTACTAAACACAGCAGTGTGAAGTTTTAAACATGACTGGATTTCTCGCATTTTATTTTTTGAAATTTATCCAAACTTGCTTAAAAAAAAAAAAGTCCACAAGTTTAAAATAGCGTGCACTTGACTCTTAAGACCTCACCTGTTGGTACATGGGTTGTTGGCCAGGCATGTACTGCTGCTGAGCGGGAATGTTGGGATCCTGTCCAGGCAGCGCCGAGATCATGTTCTAAGAGAACGAGAGGTTTACATTTCAATTCATTCACTCATCAGCGATAGCTTTAATCAGTGTGACGGAGAACGCTGTGTGAGAACCCTGACCTGCATGCTATATGGCTGGTAGCCCATGTAGGCCATGCCGTTAGTTGGGGCAGCCTGGGACATCGGGGGCAAACTCTGGGCTTGAGACGCCACGTTCTGCAGCAAAGGAACAGAGGTGATTATTTAAAACTGTAGTATTTCAAGAATACGAGATAGAAGCTTGTAAATCATAATGCAGATTGGTTTTTCATGACAAATGGGGAAAATTTGAGGGGGAAGAGAGGAAAAAAAAAAGAGCTGCAAACCAAAAAAAAACAGCGCATTTTGTTCATTTCCTGCAGGTGAGTCGATTCAGAATCAAATCGAGTCAACTCCACTTGTTCTCATATCCCTAAAGAACCACTCCGAGGGTCAGAACACACCAGGCTTCCACGCAAACACAGTGGCGGGTTTCCCAAAAGCCTCTTAACACTAAGAGCACCTTAACTAGGAGAGAGAGTGAGTTTTCATCGTGCTGCTCACTACCATTTAACGATGATCTTTGTGCTCCGATGCTCTTGGGAAACTCAGCACTGAACAGTGTGCGTATATTAAAAGCATCATCTCAGTTTTCATATCATAGATCATATTTTTTGAAAAAAAAAAAAAAAAAAAAGGTTAATTAGAACAATATTGGTATGTGGGTGATTCTCATGAAGCTGCAGTGAACAGGTCCAGGACGCATTTTCCAAAATCAATACTTAATTCACATAAACTCTGATATTTTGTGTAAAGAAAATAGGGAGCACTGTATGGACAAATGGTTTATCATCATCATCATCATCATCATATAAACAAATTTTTATATCAAACAAAAAATCTATGGAAATTCTCATTACCGTTATGTGTCCGCATCCCTTTTTTTTAATGTTTACTTTAAATCATATAAAAATTCCTAATTATATAAAAATAGTGTAAAGTTATTTTAAAACATCTATATTTATGCATAATATTAATATTTTGTGTTGAACAAAAAAAGGTACTTGATTTTAAACAAAATAACTGTGTCCGCACCAAATGTTTCTCATTACCGTTTCATTTCACCCCCCTATAAAAAGTACACCATGCCTTTAAATTGATCAGCTATCCCATGATGCATCACTTCAGATACAATATTCAAAATGGAGACAAGGTCAGTTGCTCACTCTTCTCTTACTTTGTGATATTTATGTTAATGTTGCTAAATCTGTCCTCAGTTACACTGTCCATTATCATTACCGTTATGGTTTAATACTCATTACTTTTAAAAATAAAATCATAAAATATATTTATCACAATATAAGGCTTTAACATGTGGCAAAGTTATAGGTTGCTCGCATTTCAGGTTATTTGTGAAATTAGCCAATAGTATTTCATTACCGTTACTCAATATTCTCATTACCATGCACTGTGAGGGCAATAAATAAATGTAAAAAAATATATAAAAGTAATTGTCATGGACTGTGCTGTTCATTTAATGGGATATTTTGTGGAAATATGAAAAATTGTCAAAAAATGTTTTTAACTCATGATCTAGCTTCATCATTTACTGTAACGGTGATGAGAATTATTCTGGATCATGTAAGCCTCAAATAAGAATAAAATTCTATTAAAATATTTTTCCATTAAAAAAAGATCAACATAGTAAAGTTCACACTCTATTTTAGGCTCTCAACTTGAAAAAATACTGAAATGAGGTGAAAAACTTTATGTTAAATGTGAAGGTCTTCATGAGAATCACCCATGTAGCTATTAATCAGTTTTGTTTTTTCTTTTACTCTTGAGAGATGCGAGGTCAAATTGTGTGATGTTCTTGATGCCCAGCCCAGGGAACAGATCACTGAGCACACGGTGTGGTTTCTCAAATGGACCAGAGATTAAATTGTTGGAGAGTACTCAAGCTTAAAAACACCACGTGTGAAGAGCTTAAAAATACACCAGGGCAAACCCTTTTGGAATTAAGACGAAAGCAATGCAAAAAAAATTTAATCAAATCAAAAGTATGATCGATTTTTGTTAACATTTTCAATAATACATGGTCATATGACCAGTCTGATCCAAAACTTGGTAGTCCACAAGTGTTTCCACCACGTCTCCTCTTACCTGGTAGCCCTGTGTCGGAGTGGGCTGGTAGTTAGTGTATGGAGGACTGGTGTTTGGAGGTGGAGCCTGACCAGGGGCAGCAGGCTGCCCACCGGTACCTGCGGTCTGATACATGTAGGCGTTCACCATGTTGGGATCTGTGTCAAATGGAACATCATTTTTATAAAAACCATAAATCCAGCGATGTTTATGAGGAATTCAAATGAGACAATGATACTTTAAAAACACGACGGCTTCGATAATTTCAGATTTTAATAAAAATTAAAAAAAAAAAACGTTGAACGCACCTGTGGCAGACACTGGCATGGCTTGGTAGGGTCCTCCAGCAGACTGCCCGGGTTGGTTCATGTAGACCCCATGCATGGGAGAGCCCTCTACTGAGCCAGCAGGGCTGAACGTGCCGGGATAACTGGGGGGACCAGTGGGTGGATACACTACCCCTCCTGCCACGTTAGGTGGCAGTGACTGCAGCTGTAACACACACACACACACACACACACACCAAATCTTTAATCAGACAGTACAGTAATATTCTGATCAGTATCAAGTATGCACACGTAGGGTCTGACATTTAAAAAAAAAAAAAAAAAATTATTCAAGCACAACACTGTTTGTGAAAATCAATTAGGACTAGATGCAGACTGTAACTAAAGGTCACAGTAATTTGCACTAGCTGACCTGTCAATTGATGGTCAAGCAAAAAGTTGCATCCTGCTGCCCTGAACAAAATTAATTAATATTAAAAAAATAAATTTAAAAAAAAAAAAACCCACCCTGACTTGGGGAGGGAATCATGAAAATAGAGCCCTGCACTCCCACGGGAGTCCCGCGGGACCCAACGCAAAGCAGTGCGGTGTGGGACAAATTTTGAAAGCTTATTGCGGGCGCGGGCGGGAGAGGTGATAAGCTGCAGTCCCGCTAACTAAAAACGTGTTTAAAATAAAATTTATAAATTATTAATTTATGTCTATCATATATAATTTGTGCTGGATATTTTATTTGGCATTAATAAAAACATTTTAGGGCGGCACGGTGGTGTAGTGGTTAGCGCTGTCACCTCACAGCAAGAAGGTCCGGGTTCGAGCCCCGTGGCCGGCGAGGGCCTTTCTGTGCGGAGTTTGCATGTTCTCCCCGTGTCCGCGTGGGTTTCCTCCGGGTGCTCCGGTTTCCCCCACAGTCCAAAGACATGCAGGTTAGGTTAACTGGTGACTCTAAATTGAGCGTAGGTGTGAATGTGAGTGTGAATGGTTGTCTGTGTCTATGTGTCAGCCCTGTGATGACCTGGCGACTTGTCCAGGGTGTACCCCGCCTTTCGCCCGTAGTCAGCTGGGATAGGCTCCAGCTTGCCTGCGACCCTGTAGGACAGGATAAAGCGGCTAGAGATAATGAGAGGAGATGAAAAACATTTTAAGATGCCTAAATTTGCGGATGTGGTCTAATCTCGCGTACGTTTCCGATTCCTTTCCGCTCTTCCGTGTTTGAGATCTCGGATCATGACAGAAGAGCAGAGCTCCTCTAGTGAAGCTCGCAGTGCTTCAGAAGTAAGTGCTGCTTTAAAAAGAGGTACATTTACCGTTAAAAAGTCAAGAGTCCTGAAATCAGACGTTTGGAAGTCGTTCTCACTCGTGTACGACGCAGAGGGAAATCAGCTGCCCTTTGCTTGTTGTGATAAGCACCAAAAGGTTCTGACAAAGCTAAGCTCAGCATGTTTAATTCCCCAAGCCAATGACAAGAACTTTCGTGAGAAATAACGCGAACGTCTGCATCATGCAGGATTTGCGGGCGGGAGCGGGACTGAAAATCATAATTCTTTGCAAGAGCGGGACTGCACAATGCGGGCGGGAGCGGGACTGAAAATTCTGTCCCGCGCAGACCTCTACATGAAAATTGATAGTTATAATTGAAAACAAGATCAACTGTGAGCTACTGCTCACTCACGTATCCCCATGCTCTCACTTATATCAGAATGCAAGCAGTCGAAGGAATAGGACACTTATTATAAATGTTGACTTCAACAAATACTTAACCCTGAAACAAGTCAGTAAAGAGCAGTGTCTCTCCACAGGGATTTCAAAAAGCATCCCGGTAAACTGCCACTTAGAAATGGCATCAAATTCACAATATAATCCATTATAAAATTAACACAGCGTCATATTTATACCATGATGCTCGAAGGCCTTGGGGAGAATATTTGTTGTGTCTGAATACTTACAGCGGCATGCACAAGTTTGCTGAAAATGTCTGTTACTGTGAATAGTTAAGTGAGCAGAAGATGAACTGATCACCAAAAGGCATAAGGGTAAAGATGAGACATTTCTTTAATATTTTCTGCAAGATTACATTTTTATTTCCATCATTTACAGGTGTAAAATACCAAAAAATGAAAAGGGCCCGAAGCAAAAGTTAACATGGTCAGTACTAGTCTGGCTAACGCGACTTCAAAGCTCTGCGAGCATTTGGTCTGGCAAAGATATTAAGCCCAACCGTTTCCCAAAGTGCGTGGTTGACCCGCCTCCCTGAAATGCCTCAGTTTGCTACTGGTCGAAGCCAGAAAAGGCTGTGACGAAGCTTAAACCAATCACATCACTCTTTCCTCTGACGTACGTGACGCGACGGGGCTAACTGGTAGATTAAACTCTTACCGAAGCCGGTCGGGAGCAAGGCGAAAACGTCCTTCCTTTCAATAAATACCTCCAGGGCTGCTCTTTGCTCTGTTTTCAATGAGAACTTCCCGTTGAATGCTTTCAATACAGCATCTACCGCTGTGTCAAAGGCTTGCCGCTGCTCCATGTTCGTAATGTTTCTAGTGAATGAAGCGCTTCCGGCATAGATTCTGTAAACAATCTATGGCTTCCGGTCGCAGTTCTACTACGTCACTGCCTTGAACACGCCTCTACCCAGGGCCGTTGGAGATGCTCAAAGTTGATTGGCTCCCGATTTTTCGGGAGCTTGGAAGAGCTGGAGATAGCTTGCCTTGCCAGACTAAGCTCGCAACAGGCCCTCGTGTTGCGTCACGCTTAGGATGGGCGGGCCCAGGCTAGGTCAGTACCTAGTAACACCGCCTTTGGCAAGTATCACAGCTTGGAAACACTTTTTGTAGCCAGCTAATCAAGTTTCAGTTCTTACCTGGGGGATTTTCACGCATTCGTCCTTGCAAAAGGCTTCCAGTTCTACAAGTTTCCTGGGCTGTCTTGCATGCACTGCTCTTTTGAGATCTAGCCACAGATTTTCAAATGATGTTTAGGTCAGGGGACTGTGAGGGCCAGGGCAAAACCTTCAGCTTTGCCTCTTGAGGTATTCCACTGTAGATTTTGAGGTGTGTTTTGGATCATCGTCTTATTGTAGGACCCGTCCTCTTTTTAACTTCAACTTTTTTACAGATGGTGTGATGTTTGCTTCCAGAGTTTGCTGGTATTTATTCGAATCCATGCTTCCCTCGACCAATGAAATGTGCCCTGTGCCACTGGCTGCAACACAACCCCAAAGCATGATCGATCCACACCCATGCTTCAGAGTTGGAGAGGTGTTCTTTTCCTGGAATTTGGCCCCCTTTTTTCTCCAAACATACCTTTGCACATTGTGGCCAAAAAGTTCTATTTTGATTTCATCAGTCCACAGGACTTGTTTCCAAAATGCATCAGGCTTATTTAGATGTTCATTTGCAAACTTCAGACGCTGAATTTTGTGGCTCGGACGCAGGAAAGGTTTTCTTCTGATGACTCGCTCATGAAGGTCATATTTGTTCAGGTGTCGCTGTGTAGTAGAACAGTGCACCACCACTCCAGGGTCTGCTAAATCTTTCTGAAGGTCTTTTGCAGTCAAACAGGGGTTTTTATTTGCCTTTCTAGCAATCCAACGAGCAGTTCTTTCAGAAAGTTTTCTTCATCTTCCAGACCTCACCTTGATCTCCACTGTTTCTGTTACCTGCCATTTCTTAATAACATTACAATCTGAGGAAACAGCTACCTGAAAACACTTTGCTACGTTCTTGTAGCCTTCTCCTGCTTTGTGAGCATCAATTATTGTATTATTCAGAATGCGAGGGAGTTGCTTAGAGGAGCCCGTGGCTGTTGATTTTAGGGACAAGTTTGAGGAGTCAGAGAATTTATACAGCTTTGAAATCTGCATCATCTGACCTTTCCTAATGGCAGGGATGAGAATGAGATTGTATTTTCAGCTGAAAATTTAATCGGGGGTCTGGGGGCCATCGGCCCCCAGCCAGGTCCAGGGCGGAGCCTGGTCGGGGGTCCAGGGGGCCGAAGGCCCCCGGAAGCTGAGTTTTATACATTTTAGACCACTAGAAATGGTCTCAGATTGCTCAGTTGAATAATATTTTCAGTCCAAAGAAGCTTGAGTTTTGGACACTAATAAACAAAAATAGTCTCAATAATGCTCAGCTAAAAAGAATTTTTAACTTCATGCTAGAATGAAACGAATGATGAATATAAATTAAACACAAAGACAGAATATTTGACATAATCCTGTAAATGTTTCAGTTACTTTATTAAAGAATGCAGTTACCTCTTTTGCAGTGAACTTGTCTCAACAGAAACACAATTTCCCTGTTGAACAGTTCTCTCAGCTCCCAAAGTCACAATCACATATAACTAGCAACACTACTCTAAGTTTTCAACATATTTACAAAGTACTTGTTCTTTTTCTAGGAATGCTTCATTGCAGAGATGTTTTTTTCCTTTTAGCAGCTAATCTGAATAAGCGATTCGTTTTCTTTTGTGATAATTTTCACCATTTTGAAGCTCTTATTCGCTGTTACATCCTCAATCTCCGGCCTCGTGGAGCGCCATGTTGAATGAGTAAGAAAGCGAAATGCGAAGAACCAATCAGAACGAAGCTTACATGTGACATTTTGGCCTTTCCTATCTATGCTCGTTTACCATTGGTCAAATCACGATATTTCTCTCTCAACGGCCAATCAAATACAGTGTACGTTCTGAACTGCCAATGTAAACAGAGCCTTGTTCCCGATGGTTGACCGGGTCAACACATACCTAAGGCAGCTGGGCCATAGAAGGTTCACGCTGCACGCTACACGTTCACGTGAAGAACCGGACCCTGGGCCATTAAACTTCATGCTTGGATGTTCACGTGTTGCGTCTGTTCTACTTTGACCGAGTAACCAACAATATGGACTCTTCGGATGACGACGATTGCCTCATTCTGCTTTTACTGAGACAGAGGAAGAGAAAAAGGAACAGAATTTGGAGCCGAGAACACTTCCTTCTGAGAGAAACCCGTGGTGAATTTCACCGAACATTCTATAATCTGCTTGACAATCCCGATGAAGAACTATTTTTCAATTATACCATTCAATTATATTTTTTCTGAAGTTTTCCCCTGAAAGCATAGAGTTATCTCCCTAGACCCGTTCTGATTGGCTGGCGCGGCGGTGACCGCATGCATTGACTGGAATTTCCATCTTCACGCCTAGAAAAAAAAAAGTGTGCATGTTCATTTCTCGCTTCACGCATGAAGTGTGCAGCGTGCAACGTGAACGCCGTTCTATGGCCCAGAGCAAGTCATGCTACGTTTGTCCACTTTTCTTTACACGCGTGTAGCATGCAGCATGCAGCGTGAACCTTCTATGGCCCAGCTGCCTAACCCCCCCTAAATATTTTCTCCTCGGATTTAGACGATTCACAAAAATGACCCCTGGGTTGATAAAATCCACAGATCCGCGGAAAATTCCCATCCCTGTAATGGAGAATTTGAACAAGCCACAGCTCAATAAGCTAATTAAGGTCTGGAACCTTGGTAAAAGTTACCCGAGAACTCAAATGTATTGGGGTGCCCAAACTTTCGCATGGTGCTCCTTTTCTTTTTTCACTCTCCAATTGTACAAAACAAAAATAATACACAAATCCTGCAGAAAACGCTGAAAAATGTCTCGTCTTTACCTTTATGCCTTTTGGTGATCAGTTCATCTTCTGCTCACTTAACTATTCACAGTCACTTTCAGCAAGGGTGCCCAAACTTTTGCACGCCACTGTACATATGGAGTACAAATCATTCACAAATCTCTCTTTTCAACCATTTGTTGATTAACAGGTCGTCATTTCGATAGAGAAACACCAAATATCAAGCGGTTGTGATTTGTAGTTCTGAGAAAGATGTTATGAAAGTTTTGTAAATCCACCCTATAGGTTTCGTAAACACATTCAGTTGGTAAACAGGAAGTTGATGTGCGACAGACCTGAAAACTGTATACACACGGTATAGAACCCCAAGCTGAAGTTTGGTACCAAGTGGCTATGATTCGTGGTTACTGAGAAAAAGGGTGTTTCGGGCAGACCGAGGTAAACCAGTATACGCCCCCTCCTTCGGAGCGGGGGTATAAAAATCCTGTTTTTCATGGATCATTCTGGATCACCACCAAAAGTCATAGCAACATAATTCAGCCCAGGCCATTATTAAAAATGTTCCGTTTCCGGTCCAGCGGCCGGGTGAGTGCCATTTGTGCGGTTGAATTTTTTTTTTTTAAACGCCGGTTTTTCGACTTTTTTTCGGGTTCGTAAATCTAAAATCGAACTTGACATTTCCGCATTCCCAGGGCTTTCCACCAAGGCTCATACTAGCCAGCCATGACAAATAAGTAGCCAGCCGGGGGAGTGAACACAAAAACTCCTGTGCATGCAGTTCCCAGGATTAAATGTATTTTCCACAGACCATTTATTTATTCACTTTACTCAAATACAAAGTAAAATGGCAGTAAATCTTCTTTCTTTTCTTGCGTATTGCATCATGAGGCGTTCCTGGCTTGTAAATCTCTTATTTTCGGTGCATGACACATTCACGCAGCTGAGCATGCTATGAATTAACAACGACAACGGTCTGCAGTGGGGCGACACAATTACACACTCAGCCAACATTTCTCCATTTGTGTATGAAAATACACTCCAACCACTCAGTTTGGCTTCATTTACAACCAACGGTGTCTTTTGATGCCAGCACGTAATTGAACGAGAGAAGACTGGTTTACCGGAGACAAAATAAGCGTCATCTCTGCTTCTGTTCCCTCCGACACACTACTGCCTCCGCCGAGTGCGCGCGCACTCTGAACCGAATCAGCTCTGCGCATGCGCCGTGCGGCACAAAAAAACGGCAGCCGCCATGAAGGAAGGAGATCCGGAGTTTTCAAACATTTGCTTAAGCGTGAAATCACAAAATGGTATTCTAGCAAACAACAAAATAGTAAAGATTCAGAAAAACAAATCATTCAGTGATCATTTTAATAGTGTAATTTCATCCGAACTCGGCCTAACACTCGATTTAGAACTACAAAAAGTCCGCGTGTCGGACATTTTAAGTACCTTTGTAAAAGTTTTGCAAATGTTGCATTCAGCGTTTAAAATGCTAACTTAACGTTTTTGTACAAGTTTCAGTTGATTAAACCGTCATATTTTATTAAACGTGTCTGCTTTTGTAATAAAAAAGTACTGAAAGAAAAAGCAAACAGCATTGCGATTTCTTATCCATCCATATATAATAAAAAATAAAAATAAAAAAATCCCTCCCTCCTGACTGAAAATTTTTTTGCTCACCCGGTGGACAGGAAACGGATTTTTTTTTTAAGGATGGCCCCAGATGTATTCTTCATGTGAACTTTGGTGATGATTAGTTGAAAACTGAGGGAGAAATAGCATCCTAAAATCTTTAGGAGGAGAACAAAGATCCTGAATGACAGTAACAATCTGCACCAGCACTACTAGTGCAAATTATAAAGGGGGGGAAAAAAAAATTCCCCAACCAAATGCAGCCATTTAGTAATTTCTGGCACAAACTCAGTTTTTAATGGTTTACGAAAATCCCATTGTGGTGTCATTTGTCCCTGAAGAGATAAAAATGATGTAAAAGTGAAGGTTGTCTCCACGTCACTAGTGAAAAGCAATCGCTTCCCTGCTGTGACTGCTTCTTGGGCATAAGCTCACCTGGGCATAAGGCAGGGAAAAGGCGGGCATCTGAGCACGCATCTGGATGGTGTGTTTCTGCTGCTCCAGACGCAGCTGCCGCTCCTTCTCCTGCTCCTGCAGACGCTGGATCGCCAGCTGTCTCTGCATCTCCAGATACTCCTGCAACCGATAAAGAACATGACTGATCAGCAATCACCTCATACCCATGAGCAAGATCAGAGGAGGTGAATAAATCAGGGATGTGATTTGGGGCTGGTGAAATTATCTGAAAATTTTGGCCGGGGATCTGCAGGCCCCCAGCTGGTCCAGGGCAGCGCCCTGGTGGGGGGACAAAGTAGTCAATGAACCAAAGTAGTCAAATTTTGAAATGCAAGGTAGAACTGATAATGTTTTATCATATGAGACCATAAAAAGGTTTTAGAAATCTTAAAATGTAAACAAAAACACGTCCGGACCAAAAAAAAAAAAAAAGTTTTCTGTGAAATTGACTCATACAGAACTGTACAGTGTTCACTCACTTGAGGATTTTCATATGCAAGAATAAAAATCACTTTTTCACTAAACATTCATAAAAAATGTGTTTGCTGAATCCACTCAATCCAATCAGAAGTCTGTGAAGAAGCCAATATCTCTAATATTTCTACTCATATTTCTGAAAGGCGGGGTACACCCTGGACAAGTCGCCAGGTCATCACAGGGCTGACACATAGACACAGACAACCATTCACACTCACATTCACACCTACGGTCAATTTAGAGTCACCAGTTAACCTAACCTGCATGTCTTTGGACTGTGGGGGAAACCGGAGCACCCGGAGGAAACCCACAGGGAGAACATGCAAACTCCGCACAGAAAGGCCCTTGCCGGCCACAGGGCTCGAACCCGGACCTTCTTGCTGTGAGGCAACAGTGCTGACTGCTACACCACCGTGCCGCCCTTAATTTTTTTTTTTTTTATTGCTGTAAATTGTTAATTATGCCTTAGATATCACGGTAATGTGTAAATAATGTAATGTATCTACATTGGTTGTAAATTTAATTAAGTTCATTTCATTCATTCATTCATTCATTCAATTATCATACTTTTTTAAAAAATAATTTAAAAAATAATAAATTTAACAACCTGGCTGATAACACTGGTAAAGATGTGACACTTCTCTAAAACGAAACTAACTTTATATAGTAGCCTCCATATACACACACTGAAGGCTTAATCCCAAATCACTTCCTCCTTCCTATACAAGTGCCCTACACAGCGAGCCCCTGTAGTCTCTCTAGTGCACTCTATATGCCTTATGGAGCGGTTTGGTCTTCAGCGCAACAGATTTCCTCTTCATCAGCGCGGTGGAGCAACAGGACAGGGGGCGTTTCCAGCTGCGCAGCGCTCACTTTCACTTGGCCTGTTAGCCAGAGCAGGCAGCTGCAACGCATATTTTGACTTCCTATGTAGCCAGAAGAAGCTATACATGCTCCAAAATAGGATTAAATTATAAATAAATGGCCTTGGACAGACTTGTGTTTAAGCGGTGCGTTAAAGCTCTTGCTAGCTACATGGCTAAGTAGCAACAAGCCTGAGTGTAAATCAGGGCTCTGAACCAGAATTTTTTTCCTATTGGTTCGTTCCGAACAGAAACGGAATTTTAACGTTTCCGGTTTTGGGTTCCACCATTAAATAGACGTTCCCGAACCGGTTAGAACAAAAAAATTTCGTTCCCAGAACGGTTAATTACGTTCCCTGTCAGCTGTTTAACAAATGGCTATAAAATTATGTCTCTGTCTCATCCAGCTTAAGCCAAATGTAGGCTAATTCTATTACAACCTTCATTAAATAAGACAAGAAATAATTCAAAACAATTATTATTTCAAATGTTGGCGATTTGGATTCTCAGTATGTCTTCCCATCTACACAAACAGAAAAAGTGCCAAAAATGAAAGAGAATTCGTTTAGTGTGTTACCAAAGGCTAGTCAGGCCCTATGCATCGATAGGCTAACAGAGGTTAACGTCATTTAATGTTCGTGAGCCTCTCATTAACGTGGACAAATATATTGATATCGTGTTTGAAATTGACGTTTTTGAATAACGATAGACTGCAATATTTACCTCTTATTTAAGATGTGGAGACGTGATAGTAGTCCACCCTCCCGCTCTCTCCATTCAGTCAGCGAACGTCACACAGGAAGTGAACCCCAGCGGGTCATAGAAACTTGCGCAGGAGAAGAATGACTTTTATTTGTAGGCTACGGAAACTTTGAGGAACGAAATAAAAACCGGTATTAACCGGTTACCATTATTTTTAATAAGCGTTTCTGTTCCGGAACATAAAAAATAATAAAGTTTCTGGTTTCGTTTCTGTTCCATGTGAAATAGAAAAAGTTCCCGGTTTTCGTTTTCGTTCCTTGAACCGGTTCAAAGCCCTGGTGTAAAGTAACAGAACTTCACTGCTACTAGCAAGCCGTGCTAACTCAGGAGCTAGCTCTGGTGTCAGGTCTGTTCCCTGAGCAAATGTTCCAGTCATTTTACACCCAAAGTGGAAATATTTCCGCGGACTAAATGACGAACAGCATCTCCTCCTCTCTTTCCTTTCCTCTCCTCTCCGCCCAGCGCGCCGGTACATGAACTCATTCCGGGTGACCGGCAGCCAACCTCTCGCCTCCCTAAACACACACACTAGCTCGACCCAGACAACCGTGTCCTGTCAAACACACTCGGCTCTGCCACGTCGGACAAAACGCACACACAAAAAGCTGAGAGTTTGTTCGTGACCAAACGACACACACTCACATAACACGCTGATGCGTAGAGGGGCCTCCAGCAAGCACGCCATCTCTCTCTCTCTCCCTGAGCGAGAGATGATCCGCAGACGCACTTTCCACCAGTGGTTGCGTTAGACTTTTTCATTGTCCGCCATTTTGACGGACAGGGTTGTAAAAATTCCGTCATTGTCCATTATTATCTGTCATTTTATTTTAACTTTTAAATGACAATGTATATAGGCTATAAATGCTATATATTTAATAACTTGTGTTTTCATGGACTCATTTTCATTTAAAAATTAATTCACAGAACAAGCTTGTATTATTTAATCATTTATTGATGTATTTATGATGCAAAAAGATGAACAGAGATTCTGATGTTCGGTCACTTGGGAACCCATTTTCCCTCCGCTAAAAACATTGCGGCTGTTGTGCCTTAACGGGCATATGAACGATGTTCTTTTACAACGTAGCAAGACAATTGCAGTTAAAATATGAACAGTCCACTACAACGATTTAAGTGACGATCTAATTTGACCTGTTTGCGTGAGCTCAAACCTTCCTTCTGGCCCGCATGGATTTAAATTGGGAGCTCGCTTGTGCATAATCAAAGTCATCAATGGAGACTGCTGCCGAGGCAATTGTCATTAAATTTTGCGTCTTTGCCTCGGACAGACGACTTCTCATTGACGTTTTAATTTTATTCTGAAGGCTGAACCCGCGCTCTGCTGCGACACTGGAGGCAGGAATAACCAGCGCCACTTCAGCCAAAGTTCTGAAGTCGGGAAACATTTCTCCCAGAGAAGTGATCAGAAGCCAGCAAGAGCCTCTGAAAGTTGGATTTCCCGACCCTGCTAGTACTCTCTTCATAGGGAGGAAATCCTGCAGCATGCGGTCTTTCTGCACCAGTGGTGCAGCTGCACCCCGCGGTGACCCGTAGTGGGCTGACACGGAAGGTCTTAAAGGCGTCACGCAGTGGCGATAAAAGTCGCATTATTCTGCACCAGAATGCTTTCGAGATTCGAAATAAATTGACAGTCGATTTTTCAAAAGCTTCCCGCGGTTGTAATCGGTCCTTATTTGGTCATGCCCATTAGGGTTGGGCGGTATCCAAATTTTGATACCTTTAAACCGTCTCTGTGTTTTCCCGGGGTATACGGTATTACCGAGAAAAAAATTATATTTTGTTTCGGCCTACTATGTAATGTGCGCCTATGCCTCAAATGTACTATTTAAAAGCAGCATAGCGAATTGCGTGCATTGTGGTATGGATTAAGCAGCAAAGCGAATTTTGTGCATTGATGAATGGATTAAGAGATATTTCAAAGCATCACGCAACTCTTCCTTCATCTTGAAAATAGCATTCAACTGTCGTTTACACATGTCTGCGTTGAAACGCCATTAGCAGCACTATTTCACCTACTCCATCAAAAAAAAAGTACACGATGAGCAGGATCATACCCTTTCAAGCATGGGAAATAAAAAAAAGAAAAAGAATCAACCAACACCCAAGTCCGTTTAGACTGCGCGATAAACCATATTCTTCAGCGCAAATGAGGCGAACCTAATTCAAATGCGCGATAGCTGCACAAGGCAAAATCATATGGGCCCACGTCATGCCGTGGCGGGGAAATTAATCATCAAATGGCCTTACCTTGCTTAAAACGTTGTCTTGATCACATAACTCCTTACAATTATTCCACTTAAATCCATACGGTTTAACACACCCAACAAAGATAGCAAGCGCATTGCTAATTCCCACCAGAAACCGAACAGTTTACGCTACGATGTTTTCTTCCGTTTCTTCAGTAGATGACATTTCAAACGTTTATTACCCACATCCCAAATGTCATACGTTATATTATTTTACCTTGTTGTTACTCATGTAACCTACTCAAAACACAACTCATTGGAGAGATCTCGTGGAAGTGGAGTACCCCAGGCTATGGTGTGCCTTAGGGGACATATTAGATTTTTCGTTTGGTTTGAAACCAAAATACTGCCACACTGCCGATGTTGTGTTTTTTTTTTGCCACTAACTCGTTATCTTGACTTGCCATCTTTCAACCGCGGTCTCAGTCTTTTTTTTTTTAGACAGGACAATATAGAGAGACAGGAAATGAGCGGGGGAGAGAGAGACGGGATCGGGAAATAACCTCGGGTCGGAATCGAACCCGGGTCCCCGGATTTATGGTACGGTGCCTTAGCCATCTGAGCCATGACACCCCCGGTCTCAGTCTCTTGCGAAGCTTTCTGTCAGACTCCAAATGTCACGCAGGGTTGCCATGGTAACGACAAACAACCCTGCACGCGATGAGAGCTTCTTTAGGAAATTGATAGAATTAGTGAAAATACGATCACACAGTTATTCGGGATGATCTTCAATTTATTATTTTATATTATGACCTCATGTACTCCATATTTATTTAGATATTATATATTTTTTTAAAATGACGGTAATGAGACCGATACCGTTGGTACTTTTGGATACCTCGGGATACCTTCTTACCGTAATACCGCCCAACCCTAATGCCCATCACTTGAAGTTTCCCGCGTTCGCAGCGCCCCCTCTCGGTCAATGGAACAGCTGCGTGACGTCATACCAGTAACCACTCGGTGCAGTTGCAATGACGGACACACCAGAAAATAGGAGCGATGCTGAGGAAATTAGCTTTGATTTTACCGATACAGAAGAAGAAAATGGCCCACAAGTAGAGATTCTGACAGCTGAATGTCCTGGTGGTATCCAGCCTTACAGATTTGAACCTGAGCGCTCATCTTCAGAAGAAAATGAGGACAGTTCTGACGACGACAGAAACGAAGACGAGAATGAAGAAGACCGGCGACTTGAAGACTTGTTTTAGTTGGTTTCTCTGACTAAATCACTACTTGTGTGTATTTTTAAAGACCATTTTCACTTGAATTAGAATGCTGTGTGATTAATCTATGATTATGTGTAATACTGATAGCTGTAGGGGGTGAAAGTATAGCTAGAAAGATTGAATTCTAGCAACTTGACAGCTTGCGATCTCGCGAAATGCAGTGGGCCTTCTGATCCAGTAGACCCCTTGATATTCCAGTTTTCATCATTTTCCTTTTATTGCGGTTGATTTTAACTTGATATTCAGTATGTTATAGGCTGGGAGTATTGAGCTTTGTATTGTATTGTTTAGTAAACATACAATCGTCAGTAATAAGTGATAATTATTAGTTAAAGGCAGCTCTGTGGCATAAATCACTGTAAAATTTGGACACAAGTCCAAATTTGGCCTTTTGGTTTCTATCCTATAGATCTATTTTGCTCTCCCATGATGATCTTAGACCTATTAAAAGCGACATGGGGTGTTCTACATAATATTGCAAGATCATGGAGGTTTAATTGGAGTTTTGTGAAAATGTTTTTAAAAAGCTAGTAAAGGTGGCTTGGGAAGCTGGAAAGCAGACATTATAAACAAACAAAATTTATTTTTAACGCACGTTTTCGTGTAAGGCAATTCCTGGCTGGGGCTCGTTGTTACAGCCAAACACAATACACCGATTAGGCATTTTGGCTACGTTCACACTGCAGGCTGAAGTGACTCAAATCCGATCTTTTCGCCCATATGTGACCTGTATCCGATCTTTTATTGACAATATGAACGACACAGATCCGATTTTTTCAAATCCGACCCAGGCCGTTTGGATATGTGGTCCTAATTCCGATTCCTATCCGCTCTTTTCATATGCGACTTCAGTCTGAACCGCCAGGTCGCATTCATCCGACTTACACGTCATCAACAAGCCACAAACGTCACTATTCTGCGCTGAAGTAGGCGGCGGGTCTCTCAAAAAAGTTACAACAACATGGCGCATAATCACGGGCGCAGATAGAGGGGGGGGACTCGTCCCACCCAGATTTAAATTCACCTCGTTCGGTCCCCCCCACTTATAGGGAGGAAAAAACGTCTATGCTGTCTTTCTTTGCATAAGGCAAACCTCACGGAAAAATCAAAAGACTAATTACCATTCGGTTTATTGAGGTGCACGGCAGTGTATACATAGTTGCAACAACTCACATAAAACAAAAAGACTGATATTCGGTTGGTTGAGCTGCGCAGACTGCACAGGTTGCGAGCTCGAGCTTGGTTGCTATGGTTACTAACAACAAGTTTGACAGGCATATCGGGGTTGGGGTTGGTTTGCTGGCAGCTTTGTCCCCCCCAGTTTTTTGTCCCCCCCAGTTCAAAAAACGTATCTGCGCCCCTGCGCATGACATCAATGCGAGGGACGCTTCGGGCTGTGAAGGTTCTGAATCTTCTCAATGGAAGGACGCAGAGGTTAGGGAGCTGATTTCCATTTGGGGGGATGCAGCTATTCAAGCTAGATTGGATGGGTCATACCGCAACCGGGCGGTTTTACTTCCGTAAACACTGGCCATGCTCACTGCGTGTGACGTCGTCGTATCCCGCAATGCGCATGCGGAACACTTTTAGGTCGCTTTTCGTTCATACTGAGGATCACATACAAGTCGCATATATTTGTTAATGTGAACGACCTCACAAAAAAATCGGATTTCACAAAAAAATCGGAATTGAGCATTAAGCCTTGCAGTGTGAACGTAGCGTTTGTATCACAGAATATTAATACATCATTTCAGAGTGTTTTGAGTGTTCAAAACTATCCACAAACTGAATAAATCCACAAAATCCGCAATGTAAACAACTCTGGTAAACGCACGCTATAGAGAAAACATAGCGACAGGCCAGCATCACCCAAGGGAGGTTACTGGTATGACGTCACACATAAGTTGACCTAGTTAACGGCTGGCTGCCTAAATTTGGCTGTGCGCGTCAACTTTAAATGCTTGTAGCGGGCGCATCGTGACACTGAGATCGCGGGGAACCGAGGGGCTTGAATAACCCACCAAACCCGACATTTTGACACGATATAGCCTGATTGCTGAAATTACCGCACGACGCCTTTAAATAAAACAAAGTTATGTTTAAATGTTAGTTAGTCTACCCGTGCTCTCATTAAAATGATAGTTTAGCAGATATTCGAGCAGTGATGTTCCTAAGCTTGCTGGGGAAGAATACAATAAATCGATATTTGTTTCATTTTAAAAACAAGAAAACAGCTAGCCTAAATGAGCGCTATTGCATTAAGACGTACAGGCAGGGAAACGACACAAACAACCCAATGCATCTCTTTTTTTAATAGCAAAAATGACACGTCTTCTGCAGAGAAGGGAAACATTAATCCATCTCACTGTGCTAGTGGTTAGAAAAGTCAGAGCGCGGTCAGGAGCGCAATGGGCGGAACAGCCTTGCACAGTGGCTGCAGTGTACAGTATACATGAGCAGCCGATGCACTGAACATCAAGACTGCCGCAACGTCGGCTCAGACTGAAAGTGACGGCAGTGAAGACTATGTATACTGTATGTAAGAAAACTCTGCCACAACTTGCCAATCATTTCAATTGTGTGTTTCATTACGTGTTATTATTGTTATTATTAGGCTGTTATTGGTAATGGTAACGGTAAACATCTGTCAAAATGACCGACGGCCTTCAGATTTTTCCGTCATAGCTAAAAAAAAAAATCCGTCAATGACGGACAATTGTCGGTTAACGCGACCTACGCTTTCCCCACGATCCGCCCCGACCTGAACAAATGTCTCACGGTATTATGTCCAACGTCTGTAGCAAACCTCTTTCTCCAACCATTCCCAGCGGAATTTGTTTTTCACTATTCTGTCGATTTCTTTAACTCGATTTGCATCTTTACGCTCGATCACGGAGGCTGCCATCTTTCAACTCTTTGTTTGAAGCGAGCTTACGTACAGCTATCTAACAAGCGCGTTCATTGGTTGTTACAGAGCGATGGGCCAATCACGCACCTCGTTTCATCTCAATGACGGAATTACTGAAAGTCGGAACGAATAGGATACGAATGCGGATATTTGAGCGAAAAATCGGAAAAAATTTTTTTTTCCAAATTTTGAGGTGAAAAAAGCAGAATTCCGCAAATTCGCGGAAAAATCACATCCCTGATAAATATTACGGATACCACAAAGAAACCCAGTTTAAATTTTTAAATAGTAATTATGTATTCCAAGACACCCAAAAAAAAAAAAAAAACCACAGCTTTCCGAATCCTCCAAAATACTCATCTCTGCCTTGTGTCCCCAAAATTAAATCATGACTCTCGTCAATATACCGAGTCTCCTCTTGCATCCACGAGAGTAATTTCTAGCCGATCACATGACCCTCACCTGTTTCTTCTGCCTCATGATCTCAAGTTTCTGGGCGAGCTGGATCTGGCGCTGTCTCTCGGCCTCCTCAGCGGCTCGGCGCAGTTTCTCACGGTGCTCGTCCCTCAGAGCGTTCAGAGCGGCCCGCGCGTCCCGAACCTGCGCCAGCTTATCCTGCAGCCCTTCGTAGTACACTAAAGACGAAAGAGAAGCAAACAGTACTTCATGTAAAGTGAAATAAAATGTTATTTTGAATTTTAGAATTGAAAAACAATCCACTTTCTTCAACATTTTGTAATTCAGGGTCTCCATGACAATACAACGTAGAACAAGAATGGCATGAGACGCAACAGCGTTGACTCACGTCTCTTCTCGTCGAGCTGGTTGAGGAGCTCCAGAAGCTGCGGGTGCATGTTGTTAATGGACTGGAACAGGGACAGCACGGCGCTGTCGTTAGTGATGCTGCGCCCTCGCATGTGGTTGCTCTTCATGCGGTTCAGGAAAGTGGTGACGGCGTTCTGTAGAGCTTTGAGGAACTGCTCGTGGTTCTCCTCGGATTCTCCGTTCTGGTACTGCTGCTGCGGGAGTGCGTCACAAAAATCAGTCGTTACTGAGAGCAAGAACTTTTCTCTTCTGGAGAATGAGAAGAGGCTTATACGAAAAGGTGCACGATGAAAAGAACCTTCCAGAAGGGCTTCACGGTTTAAAAACTGCGCATACATTTACCTCCACGATGTTGATGGGCTGAACGGGGGCGTGGCTTTCCACTGGTTGGCTGATTGGCATCGGTTCAGCCAATGGCACCGGAGCAGGAGCAGAGGGGGTGGGACTCTTGCGCACTTCCTCTTGCTTTTTCTCCCAGTAAGTCCTATTCAGATAACGGGCCAGCTGGAAAATACCAATATAAACATCAATTGCATAACCAGTATACGTACATACAAATAAATGTTACCCTATGGGTAAATGTGGCTACTGCTTATAAATAAAGTTTTCTGATCCCATGTCCATACAATAAATATAACATTTATACACACACACCTTATCAATTATACTCGCCTCATCTCTTGCAAGCATCACCAAGCTGTGAGCAGCATCAGGGCTTGTAGTATTTTGGTTACGGTGTTTTGTTCAAAATAGTGCTGTGAACTAGCTCCATTTTCAAAATAGTAAGAAAGCGCTTGCTCATGAAGTGTCTTAAGGGGTGTTCACACGGCAACTTTTACTCCGGTGTAGCACCGGGGCTGCCCCGGTAGAGCGTTCACATGGTACAAAGTTATACCGGTGCAAATCTAACCCTGCTCGGGAGGTGGTTTAAGAAATTTACTCCAGGGTAAATGCTAGTTTGCGGGGCAGCACCGATATAAAATGGGCCGTCTGAACGCTACAGGGGTAGACTCGCTACGCGTGACGAGAGTTGATCACATACGGGCATTGCATAATTTGCATCCTGGTATTTTGCGCTTCCAAAATGGCGAATATCAACAACAACAGAACGGCGTGTCTTCCAGTATTGCCAGATTGGGCGGTTTTAAGTGCATTTTGGCGGATTTGAACATATTTTGGGCTGGAAAACAAACATCAGCAGTATCTGGTAACACTGGTGTCTTCATCCACGTTGTTTTCCCGGCGCTTGGTGATGCCATGACAACCAGGAAAAGGAAGTACATTTTCATGCATGCGCATATTTCATTTCCGCATTATTACTATCGCAAATGATAGTAATAATGATAGGAAATGATAGTAATAATGATAGGAAATGATATCAAAACTTTATTACTATCAAAGGAAACAATAGTAATAAAGTTTTTGCTACTATTGCACGATCGCAGAAACTGCCGTGTGACCGCAAGTGGGGCTGCACCGGTGCTAACACGCTTCTCTCTAGTAAGCAGGGTTGTGACGTGTGAACGCTGCGCAAAATTTACACCGGTGTAAGATATATCGCAACAAAATACATCGGTGCAGCATCGATGCAAATATGTGCCGTGTGAACACCCTATTAGAAGCATTATTTAGTACTCATGAGCACACTGTTTCACAAGTGTAAAGACTAAAGCCTCGGTCACAACCGGCCGTACGTGCTCCTACGGCCGGTCTACGGGCAAAAAACGCAAGAAACGCACGGAGGGCGTGCGTGTGATGTGCTGATTTTCCAGCCGTAGACCGGCCGCAGAAGTTCTTTGTCACGTCAAACAAACTCTACGGGCGCTTACGTTTTTTTCAGGTTGCAAGACAAACTTGCGGCCAACGTGTGTCTTTCTCCACGAACAAAAAAAAAAAAAAAAAGCGGCGATTTGGGAAACGCCAAAAATCGCACAGCCAAAAAAAATCGTACGTCCAGTTGTGACCTAGGCTTAAAATTTAAAAAATTAAAGCGAATAGCAGAAGTCTGATATCGGCTTCTCAGTACATCTGCCAAAGAGCTAAAACAAACCACACCCGTACAAAACCTTTTCATTTAACCTTTCAGGAAGGACCAAACGAAAGCTGTGGTAATCAAAAGGCAAATTTTCTTAAAACAAAGACACCACTTACTCTATCAAAATCAGTAGCCTCGGCGAACCACAAGGTGAATTTCGTTTATCTTTTTATCTGCCGATGACCTTCAGATACTATGGAGTTATAACGAGGTTTCTCTTATTTTGTTTCTGGTTCTGACTGGTTCCGAAGTTTATCAAGAAGTAGAACGGGTGATCGAACTCGATCAGGATAAGTGCTGATGAGTTGAAGTTTCGCTATTGTTACACTCATTCTCACATCACGGCTTTGCCACTCGTTCTTGTGTACCTTTGATGAGCGAGATCAACTGTTTGTATCGCGAGATCACGATTCGCCATTAATGTGCTTTTAGTGTGCTATTGTTACACTCAATTCTTACAACATGATTAATACCCTGTCCACACTAAGGATTTTGTACCGATACGAAACTACTTTCGTACCGCAACACCTGTCCACACTAGCAACTATACCGGTACTGTAGCGGTATAACTGTATCGGTACGAAACCCACAAATGTATGGGTTTCGTACCGGTACAGTATCGGTACTGTAGCGCTTCGCTGTAGTGTGGACAGATGAAGCGGCTCTGTATCGATACAAATATAATGCGCAAGCGCAATGAACCATTCCTACGTCTTCCGGCAATACGCCCGTGCTTTCCAGCTGTAAATAAAACGTCAAAATGGCTCAAAACGACCGTGGAGCTACATGGAGCAAAGAAAGGAGGGAGGGGAAGAGAAAGGAGATTCGTTTTCTTTGTTTCTTTCTCAACTGCCTCGCGCGTTTTATACGATTCGACTGAATAAATGACCACCAGAAATACAGACTGTACACTGACAACAAAAAGCACACACGCGTCGTTTCAGCCGCCATATTCTCGGAAGGAAGTTACTCGGTAACCACGGAAACATTTTGCGCACGCGCATTTCAACTTCCGTGAAAGAAAACCGCAAACATTTCTCGCTAGTGTGGACAGATGCACTAAACTGTACCACTATACTTTGTATCGATACAGTTATACCACTTTCGCACCGGTACAAGTGTGAACACAGCAATAGTGGCTATTGCCTTGCGTCGCCTCTATGAGGCAGTAGCCACGAAAAGGAGACCTCATGCTAAGCTACATGCTGAAGCAGAAACGCCATCTTTTGAGGAACACAATTAGAAGATCCTTACCTCAGGGTCGACATCTTCAGCTGAAGGGGCAGAGGAGTTCTATTTAAAAAAGGAGAAAAAAAAAAAAGCGGTCTTTACATATGACTATACAAATCCCCTCCCCCCAATTACAGCATCCAAAACCGTATTTCGCATATTCCAGACCCTTACCACAGGAGAGGAGTACAGAGTGCTGACCGGTGGAGCGGAGGAGGTTACTGGAGTCGGATCAGCTTTTGGGTACACGGGGTACGAGCACTTCTGCCTCTGCACGTACACGAGAGAGAGACTGAGCATATATAACTGCCTGCATGATGTTTTATTCCCTTTTCTCCCACCATTTCTACAAACATCACATTATCATGGATGCAAACGGCGTGCCTTTTGGCAGATGCTGCCTTTTTCACGGCTGTCTGGGGGACTTGTGTGAATCGTGGTGGGGCATTGGAGTGTCTGATTATAATTTCATCAAAGTAAATTCTGTATTAAAATTACTAAATAAGCAAATGCCGTTAAGGCCAATTTATGCTGACAACGCAGTCCTCGCAGACGGTGTCGCAGATGGCGTCTGCGTAGCCCCCCCACCTTCGCAGACGCCATCTGTGCGCACCTCCCAAAAATTGTGACCACCGCAGAAGCCTCGCAGACAGCGTCGCAGACAAGAGGGCTCCGATTGGTCCACTCTACATCCACTGTACACGCACTTCCGCTTCCCTACTTTCCCGGTTTGGTTTGTTTTCACGACCGCCATTTTTAAAAACACAAGCGAAGACGGAGCAGCACGAAGAGCGGTTGATCGAGGAAGTATGTACATCTATACGACTCCAGTTCTAGTCGTTATAAGTAACTGGAGGATAAACACTCCACTAACCACACCCACCAACTACTCCTAGCGATTTCGCGCCCCCTTGCGTTGTGCCGGTGAATAACATCGCACACGCCTATTCTCCCCGCTCAACGATAAATTACAACTGTCTGCGAAAGCCTTGTCGCAAGAGCGTGCAGAGGCCTTTACAGTCCATGAAACATAGGAAGTAGAAGTATGAGAAGAAAACAGTAAATCAGAAAGCTGCGCACGTAAAGCCAATTGGCCGCGCGACATTATCTGCTGCTGGCTGCACTTCACTGCACGCGCAAGGATTTCCGTCAGTCCGACGCAAGTTACGTAATTGGCTTTACGTGCGCAGCTTTCTGATTTACTGTTTTCTTCTCGTACTTATACTTCCTGTTTCATGGACTGTAACGGCATTTGCTTATTTAGTAATTTTAATACAGAATTCACTCTGATGAAATTATAATCAGACACTCCAACGCCCCCCCCCCCCCAAAAAAAAAAAACCTCATCAGATCGGCACGATTCACACAAGTCTCCCAGACAGCCGTGAAAAAGGCGGCATCCGCCAAAAGCCGCGCCGTTTGCATCCATGCATGATGGACATGTTGCATGATAAACAGAGAGGAGGACTGCGTGCACATCTCACCATTCTCTCCTTCTCCTCAGCTTCACTCTGAGACAGAGCAATGGCCAGCTGCAGCTCCTCTTCCTCTTGCAGTGCTGCCTCGTCTCTCTTCGGGGGCATCTGGAGAAGCAGAGCAGCCGAATCAACTCAGAACATCCAAAAATAAACAGCAGAGACGACAAACAGTGCAAAACTGGGCCACAGCTTAGTGATGACTGCTTTTAAACAAAAAGAAGAGGGGGGGGGGGACCCGCTCAAGTAAATCCAGCCTTTATTTAATCTTTAAGCAGCAAGCTAGGCAAGTTATTTAGGAGATACTTGCTCGGCTTGGCAATAGCGCGGTCACGGTTACACTGAGCTACTTTTCATTCAAGATCAGTGCAAAAGTAAGAGCACCTACCTGAGACTGCTGAGCCAGAGGGCTGGTCAGGTACTCGGGCGGCAGCTCGGACTGCCCGCTGCTGCTGCTACTGCTGCTGCTCTTCCCTTCGGCTTTCCTAGAAGGGGGAGACAGGGAGGGGTGGCTGGTGAGGAGAAGGGATCAGGAGAGACACACAGACGAGTAAATCACAGAACAAACCAAAGCACTGAGCACATGACTTCACAGGGATAAGTCAAAAAAGACTCGAGTAGGAACGCAGCTGTGAAATGAGTCGTGACAGAGTGATGTGCGTCTTAGGCTACATCCACACGACAACGGCAACGAGATTTTTTTTTTTTTAATATCGCGTCCACATGGGCAACAGATCAGTAAAATATCAGGTACATATGGCAACGCAACGCTTGCTGAAAACGATGCAATACACATGCCACACCTCTACGTGCACTGTAAGACGGTCCCATCGGAGACACCAGAACAATAGAAGTAGACGCACGCACATAAACCCCTTCTACTGTAGCATCAGCCACATAGTTTTGATTATTAATCAGTAGCGTAAAACGAAAGACGCGGAAAGAAGAACGAATGGGGGTAGATGGAGAGAGAGAGAGAGAGAGAGAGAGGAATGAATGGGGGTAGATGGAGAGAGAGAGAGGAATGAACGGGGGTAGATGGAAGCCGGTACGCCAGCATTCTGATATCCTCCAGAATTCTTTAATGGTCCGGAATAAACCGAATGCTACACGTTGATGGATTACTTTGTTCTTCTACGCCCTTTTTGAGGAATGTATTGTCGGACTTAAACCAACATCTGAAGAGGTGAGATCGCTCCTTTTTTTTCCTCTCTATTTTTGCTGGCGGGATTGTTTTTGGAAAGCGCACGGGTGGTGCACGGTTTGGTACTGCTTCCGCAGTGTTTGGACTAAAGACTCCGCCCTAAGGGCTATTCTCTCTCTCACTTTGCACCATTACACAATAAATATTCACAGTGAAAATATTTTGTAAGCGCGTTTCATGAACCAAGTTACAGGATTTGTTGACAACTCGCATCGAGTTCGTTACACTTCTACCCGGCGTGAAGCACTGACAGTCATATGGTTGTGACGTCATCGTAAACAAATCCGTTCTACTCATCCAGACGACTTCGCAACGGCGCCGTTGCCAGATTTTTCCACTCTGGAACCCGTTCTCAAAAGATTTCGTTTTGGGGCACTCAAAACGCCGGTGCCGTGTGGACGCCAGGCCGAAACGATAAACAATTTTATCAGATTCACCTGAATCCGTTGCCGTGTGGACAGGGCCTAAGAAATCTTGTAAGAGTAGGTGTCTGGAATGGTTTGGTCTTTAAAAATAAATAAAGATTCAGAATATGAAGGTGATTCAGAATGTGAAATGCCTGACAGCAGTATTCTTCCATCATGGCTTTTTTTTTTTTAAATAAATAAAATAAATGGGCAGCAGGACTGGAAAAGCAATAGTACAAGTGTGCGCGTGCATATTTTGTCTCGCTTCCACACCGACTTACTTGTTGAGGTGCTCGTAGCAAGGCTCACACACTCGCACCTCTTTCTCAATGCCGAACTTGGGGATAGTGGAGTATTTGGAGGAGCACTTGCCACAGAAGATTTGGCCACATGCCCTGCAGTGGTGCTGAGGGAGGAGAAAAACACCAACGCTGCTCGTCAGCCTACTCAAACTTGCACAGATCACATAAAAACATGACTTAACGGTTATTCCATGAAATCGGGTCGTACGTGAGCTGGCAGCTGACGAGGCACATGTACGACGAGATTGAGTGGAATAACGTATTCCATTCACATTCACTGGATTTTAAGAAAAGCCTTTATTTTTTGGCAAAGTCAACAAATATAAACTTCATAAAAACGGCCAACAAAATCATTTCCGCTTAGAATGCAAACAAACCAGTGAAATGACAGGAGCAATTTGTGAAAAATGCTATAATAATTCTTAAGTGTTCTTACCACCAAATATTTTTATTCCATATTTTGCTGCTTTTTATTTCGTCCTCGGTTGGTTCAGCAACACACACTGCCATTTTGTTTTTCTCTACTCACGGTATATGAGCTGATATCCTAGTAGCAGCCGCCGATCAGAGCACACGATTGCTCATATCCAGTGAATTTAGATAGAATAATATCTATTATACATAACGGATCACAGATATGACTTCGTAAAACATCCTTGGGTTGGTGAACAGTAGGGCTGTAACGATATGCGTATCGAAATCGCGATACGCAGAAACACGATCCGTATCGCGATACAAGAAGGCAGAATCGCGGTACACCCTTTCAAACTTCTCCTCAGCCCAAAAACAGAGGCGCTTCCAAACTTCAATTTATGAATACTTTACTTTTTATTTAAATTACATTTTAAACTTACTTAAATTACTTTTATTTTTTTATATCTATTGGTAAGTCGTTTTTTCGCCGACCTGCGACAATCTTCTGCGAGTCACGCAACGTCCACACTCGCCACTGGCAGAGCATTCATTTCTTTTAAGCGGTCGCCATTCTGGTTGCGACGCGGGGAGCGAATCTGTAAACAAGCAGCTCATTGGCTGGCTAGGTGTGCCACAAACCAATCACAATCACTTGACCGGAAAGGCATGCAGTGTTGCCAGATTGGGCAGGTTTAGGTGCTTTTTGGCTGGTTTTGAACATATTTTGGGGTGGAAAACGTTAGCAATATCTGGCAACACTGAAGGCATGTCTGCTTGGGCGGAAGCCTTCTGCGGCAGTTACATTTTGACACGCGAGCAATGTTTCACCATAAAAATTCCGTAATTTCCATCTGTTTTCCGCGATCACAGAAAATCATTGGCCCTATGAGAGTGAGACAGTGAGAGAGCCACCCCCCCCCCAAAAAATCTTAACGGATTTACACGATTTGGAAAAATGACTTTCAGAACCGATAAAACAGAGCTTCTGGCTCAACAGTATTATTTTGAGAAATAAAACAATCTTTGGATATACATTTGTTCATTTTTGCATACATATTACTCATTCTCTGCAGTGGTCTGAATTATTTGTTATTAAATAGTTAATGTAAGTAAGTAAAAGTCAAATTTACCACTTTAAAAAAACATTTTTAAAAAATCATGGGCGTATCGAATCGTGGGTCAAAAATCGCGATACGAATCGAATCGTGAGTTGGGTGTATCGTTACAGCCCTAGTGAACAGCACTATATAAATTGAAGTTATTTTTAGCAGTGATGCATACAAGTAGTTGGTGAAAAAAGCACTTGATATTAGAGGTCTGCGCGGGACAGAATTTTCAGTCCCGCTCCCGCCCGCATTGTGCAGTCCCGCTCCCGCAAAGAATTATGATTTTCAGTCCCGCTCCCGCCATATTTTGTCGCGCTCCCACCCGCAAATCCCGCATGATGCAGACGTTCGCGTTATTTCTCACGAAAGTTCTCGTCATTGGCTTGGGGAATTAAACATGCTGAGCTTAGCTGAGCTCTCCACTGACCGATCCTTCACCTAGCGCACGTAGCGAGGGTGCGCGTTGCCAGGCGGCATGCGCAGCTGAGGCTTTACAGAGATACCCAACACACCTACCAACATCTACAGTGGATATTAAGAATATTGTACATCGCACATAGCTTATATGTCACTCCTCACATTTACATTCTAGGAAATACAAAGTAGGCCTATAAGAAATTAATATAATTAAAAAAAAAAAAAAAAGCGTGATGGTGCCCCGCCCCCTACTTTGAGTGGATTTGAGCATAAATATCTACAGCTCACATTCAGGGGTGCGTTTCCCAAACAACCAACCAAGTTAGCATTAAACCAATATGGCACGATGCAAGTTTGAACTAACACTACGTTCAGACTGCAACCTGAAACGACCCATATCCGATTTGTTGTGAAATCCGATTTTTTTGTTAGGCCGTTCACATTACCAATTATATGAGACTTGTATGCGATCTCCAATATGAACGGAAAACGACCCAAAAGTGTCCCGCATGCGCAAATTGACACGTAATAAGCACGTCTACGTAATACGTAAACAAAAAAAAAAAAGCGCACTCTTCAAGTTTAATGATTTCTTTTTCTTTGTTTGTTTGTTTAATTATCTGGTTAGTGTTAAAGTGTGAGGTCTCGTGTGTGTTTTTGTTTCTGAACTGAAATGAAAACGTGTAGCCTGGTAACGAGGGTTGACTCCTAAATGTCTCTCTAATTTCTATAAGTGCACTACATGTTACTAGGAAGTAATGGATTTTTAAACTCTATATAGTAGGGTTGGGCGGTATCCAAATTTTGATACCTTTAAACCGTCTCTGTGTTTTCCCGGGGTATACGGTATTACCGAGAAAAAAATAATATTTTGTTTCGGCCTACTGTGTAACGTGCGCCTATGCCTCAAATGTACTATTTAAAAGCAGCATAGCGAATTGTGTGCATTGTGGTATGGATTAAGCAGCAAAGCGAATTTTGTGCATTAAGTAGGGTTGCCACATCTGAGTTGTAAAAAACCGGGACACATCGGTCGGCGGTCGCGCCTGCGCGCACGTACGAGCGCGGGGGTTGAGGGCTGCGGACTCGCACATCTACGATGCCTTATGCCTTATGTGAATGTTCACGTTTAAAAATAAAACAGTTCAACTGGTGCAGTTAGGCGTTTAGTTAAAATTCATTTTGTCTTCTTAACCCTTAAATGGGCACTACCACAAATATTATTACAAAAAATAAGTTCATATAGGAATGATCTTATTTGGACGCCAATTTTTTTTTTTAAACAAATATTTAATAGTAGGCTAACAGCCCCCTGAAGAGTCTCTCCTCCCATTCCGTTTCCAAATCAAAATAATACAAATATAATCAATATAATTTCTCTCAGTCTGCTTCGTTGTTGTTTTAGCCTTTTCTCTGGAGAACTGAACTTTAAAAGTTAGACTATAATCATACCAAATAGCCCTAATCCTTTGTTTTAATCACAAGAGAGAGGTGCTATGTTATTGGGACAACTGATTTATTCATTTCTCACGCCAGTGTTCAGGCATTCTTTTTTGATATATTTAATGATTTATTTAATGATTCATTTATTGATGAAATTGGCCCAGGCTTTAGAACCAGCCTTTATCAGAATCAGAACGTAGGAAGTAGACAGCCAGCCTACTTGCGCACCGACCAAGGGAACTCTCACCTATTGTTTGGTATTACGGTATTCCAGTATCTTTGATTTCGCGCGGCCGCCGTTGTATTGACCACGATCACCTAGCAACGGCGACTGGCTGCGTGCGCAAACATTCGGTGAGGCCACACAAGTAGCTGCCTACAATATGCCCGCTTACGTGAAAACTATTAATATGTTAAGTGGCTGCGAGAAACATTAATGATTTGTGTTTATTTCAATGGGGATAATGTGAGGAAGTAAAAAAACCGGGACAAAACGTGTCCCGAGAAGGTTATTCCATTTTCCTGGACATTTTCCATTTTCCACAAAAAACCGGGACAATCCCGGAAAAACCTGGACGTGTGGCAACACTAGCATTGAGAGATATTTCAAAGCATCACGCAACTCTTCCTTCATCTGTCAGACTCCAAAATGTCACGCAGGGTTGCCATGGTAACGATATAAACAACCCTGCACGCGATGAGAACTTCTTTAGGAAATTGATAGAATTAGTGAAAATACGATCACACAGTTATTCAGGACGATCTTCAATTTATTATTTTATATTATGACCTCATGTACTCCATATTTATTTAGATATTATATATTTTTTTTAAATGACGGTAATGAGACCGATACCGTTGGTACTTTTGGATACCTCGGGATACCTTCTTACCGTAATACCGCCCAACCCTACTATATAGTGCACTCGAGCTTCAGTAGGCAGTCATTTGGGATGCGGCCGCTGTATTACCAAACTCTTAATTCAGGCTTAATAATTTGCACATATTTATTTCGTCATATTAATAAACTTTTTCTACATTTTTATAAATATTTATTTAGATTGTTTATAGCCAGCTGAATTCTGCAACTTCTCTCAGCGCTGGCTCAAGGTGCAGAAACACCAGTGCAGTTTGCGATGGAGATGAGGCGAGACCTGGCGATGTGGTTTTTGTGGCGGCGGCGGAACTCACACAATAATCTGATTAATGTGGGCAGCAGACTAATGAGACCGAAGGTGTCAAATTACTGGAAATTTCCAGAACAATCTTATAATCTTGCAATACAGGATGGTTTAAGTTATAAATCAGTTATAGAAACTGTTTTATTTAATCAGGCTAACAGATCAACATCCAGGTCCCTACCAAATCCACCATTAGCTTGATCAATTCTATAAAAGTCTATTTAAATTCTGAAAACTGTACAAATGTTGTTGTTTTCCACCAAAGAGGCGGGATTAGCCAACGCAGAATAGTGACGTTTGTCTCTTGTTGATGACGTGTAGGTCGCATGAATGCGACCTGTCCGGTCAGACTGCAGTCGCATGTGAAAATATCGGATATGCATCGGAATTAGGACCACATATCCAAGCGGCCTGGGTCGCATGTGAAAAAATCGGATCTGTGTCGTTCAGATTGTCAATAACAAATCGGATACAGGTCGCATATGGGCAAAAAAATCGGATATGGGTCGTTTCAGGGTGCAGTCTGAACGTCGTCTTAGTAACATCCAAAAAAAGACTGTTTCCCAAAGCTGTAGTACCAACTTGGTCTGAACCAAGTTGATTTGAACCAACACAGTTCAAACCACGATGTTTTCAGATGTGTTCGGATGGTCTCGTTTATTGTCGGAATTCAGAGAAACAACCCGAAGTTGGCTGACAGTGCGAACGGCATTTCACCATTAAATGACCGTTAAGCCAAATTTGGTGCATCCATAATCTTCCCCTGATGCTTGCAACTTGGTGTAGATGTTCATTTAGACTAATAAAATTGCAATACCCCTCATTTGGAAATCACGTGTAAACAAAAGGCATCTCCATAAATTGAAGCATCATATAGACCCCTTTCACATGACGTCACCGCGCCGCGAGATTTTGTTAGGCGCCATATTGGAAGACCAAGTACATGCACTCACAACATAAAACAAAGTACGAGCGAGAGTAGTGATACGATGGATGATAATTCGGGTTATGTGAGTACATTACCAGCTGCAGAAAGGGCACGGTATGTGGAGAAACTGGCTGTGATTGATGGGTTTGACCCATATGATAAGACTCAGAAAAAATTATGTGAATCCAAGCACACAGTTTAACGCAAAAGTTCGTTTATATCCCGACCTTGTCAGCTGTCAGATTTATGCTAATGGACCCGGTAAGCTGGCAAATAATATATATTTTTTTTTCTTTACCAAATTCTAACAGAAAACGAGAGCGCCTGAAAGGGAAAACCGAGCTGAGCCACCTCACGGCTGTAATGCAAATTGCTTTCCTCCTCGGTATACAAGTGCGCTTCCATGACAGGGAAAAAGAAACTACATTCTGCCGCCTATGTACAGTAGTCCCCTATTTAAACAAATAGGAGTCATTCAGGATTCAGCCATGTTTTTGCTCTGTGCTTTCACTTGACCAAAGTTATACAGTATTATGAGCTCTAAATTGCATAAATAAAGCCATTTGGTGAAACTTTGAAGAAGAGATTGTACTGGTTTAAAGTTTTTACCTAACGTTTTCATGTCGACTCCAATTAATACACTAGTAGAATCGATGACTAGTTTAGTAGGCCAAAACTTTTTTCAATTTTTGACTGTACCAGCCTGAAAAAACTTGCGACAGTCAAATGGGAAAAAAGCAAGCTGGTCATGTTGTACTGGACTAATCTATGACTGATGAGTATAGTAAGTGATACTAGTACTGATACAATAAGCCCATGTTTACATTAGACCGTATCAGCGGATCATCAGATTAACGTTTTTAAAACGATTAGCGTGCACACAGCAACACCAATACACGATTTGCATGCACACAGCAACACCAATACACGGATACGCTCGGCTCCGCAGGCATCCTGCGCTCCAAATCACTCCGCCCTGAACAGCGAGTGCCCTCTGGAGGGTGCGCACTCCGGCCCTGCGCAGCTCACACAGCGCGCGAGTGAAGTGCACGAGCCACGATTCAGGACTGAGCCGCTGTGTGTGTGATCCCAGCGCATATCACTTACCACTTGCAAGTGGAAGGATGGCAAGCCTAAAGACAATCATAACTACACAATGGGCAGTATTTGCATCAGTATTTGCAGTATTTTCATACTTTTGTACTCTTTAATGAAAGGTGATACAAGGCGGAAGTCCGCGCCGTTTTTCAGCAGTCGCGTCACATGACCAACGCCAGCGAATCAGGAAGGTGGATGTCACAGTGACGTTGTCCAATGACGACGCCAGCTAGAGCTCAGCACAGCGTATCCGCGTATCCTCAATGATTACACAGCACCGGAGCTGACACGATCTGGATTGAATACGTGGACCCTGGCGGATTCCCGTTTCCAGGCGTTTCCAGGCGGTTTAATGTAAACGGACAGTGCATCCGCGAAGAAAACGAGACAGATACGGTCTAATGTAAACTTGGCCTAAAACAGACGACTGTAATCTGGTAGGCAGCACGATTTATATTATTTCTCCGTGTCAGATACATAAGGAGGACCGGACACCAATTCTGCCATCTGTTTGCTACCCAGACATTGTAAACTATTTGTTGTTTACACCCAGTGCCTACACTGCTGATGACTTGAAAGCCTACAAAGGGCTACAGGTTTACAATTATGTTGTTAGCGGCTTGGGTCGTGATATTACAGCTGTTATTAAGAATAACCTACACATAGTTATTATTATTAAATTGTAGAAGTCTGGGAGGCTTGCTCCTCATACAGTTATCAACTTGAGGCCAATTTAGCGTGTTTTAAATCTGAATTTCTTGCGTTTGCTTACCTCAAAGTGTCCGCAGATCATGCACAGACTTATCCATTATATCCACAGTTTTTTGCCAAGTCTCACACAGGTTTCTTTCAAGTCTACTGTTGGGCCAACAAATCATAAATAAAACAGCTCAGATTTGTTTAAGTCGTTTGCCACTCCACTTTATTCTCGTGGGTTCACATACCGCTGCCGTTATCACGAGTTTGTTGGTCTTCCAAAATGGCGCAGGGTCTGTTTACTTCCGGTCTCAGGTGACGTCAGTGAAAGGGGTCTATACTAGTTTTGGCTATAAGGCTATTTACCCTGATTAAAAATAGCTAAGCAAACTGCTGTGAGATGGCACAGATAACGTTATGTAGATCTACATGTTGTGTATTTATAGGTGGCATTGTTAGGTTTAGGCAGCACGGTGGTGTAGTGGTTAGCGCTGTCGCCTCACAGCAAGAAGGTTTCGAGCCCCGTGGCCGGTGAGGGCCTTTCTGTGTGGAGTTTGCATGTTCTCCCCGTGTCCGCGTGGGTTTCCTCCGGGTGCTCCGGTTTCCCCCACAGTCCAAAGACATGCAGGTTAGGTTAACTGGTGACTCAAAATTGACCGTAGGTGTGAATGTGAGTGTGAATGGTTGTCTGTGTCTATGTGTCAGCCCTGTGATGACCTGGCAACTTGTCCAGGGTGTACCCCGCCTTTCACCCGTAGTCAGCTGGGATAGGCTCCAGCTTGCCTGCGACCCTGTAGAAGGATAAAGCGGCTAGAGATAATGAGATGAGATTGTTAGGTTTAGTGTAAGTTTATTGTTTAGACTCTGACATTCTGCTGACACATTCCAAGTTTAGCGCTGCATGCGCTCATGATCGACAGCTCTCGCTTTGATTGACAGCTCTCGCTTTGCGCACTCGCACTGCGCACTCGCACTCCCACTTCCGAGTCTGTGGCGTTTTTAGTTAGCGGGACTGCAGCTTATCACCTCTCCCGCCCGCTCCCACATTGTGCGCTCCCCCTCCCGTCCGCAATGAGCTTTCAAAATTTGTCCCGCGCCGCACTGCTTTGCGTCGGGTCCCGCGGGACTCCCGCGGGAGTGCAGGGCTCTACTTGATATGCAATGAATTGATTGGTTTTTATGAAAAGAAATCCAGATGATATCCCTCTCAGCACAGATTTACTGATGAACCTAATCCAACCATTTATATATTAAGCTCGAGATTTAAATGGGTCCAGAAATATTTGGGTTGCTTTGAGCTCTAGAGCCCTTTTCATTCCTGAACAGAGCATAATTTCACAGAACACGGTTCTGTTTTATCCAGCATTAACTTTCAGCAGTTTGTGCTACAGTAGCTCTTCTATGGGATTGGACCATATGGGCTAGCCTTCATGCTCCATGCGAATCAATGCAATGAGCCTTTGACACCCATGACCATGAATCACTGGTTGTCCTTTCTTGGACCACTTTTGGTAGGCACTAACCACTGCATACCGGGAACACCCCACAAGATGTACCATTTTGGAGATTCTCAGACCCAGTCATCCAGCCAGCACAATTTGGCCCTTGTCAAAGTCACTCAGATCCTTACACCTGCCCATTTTTCCTGCTTCCAACACATCAACTTTGAGAACTGACGTTCCCTAGCTGCCTGATATATCAGTGTTTTCCCCAGAAAAAAATTAAAGCCCTAAATTCTGGCATGATAAAACACAGACAATTGAGTGTCAACGGCGCAAAGTGAAACTAGGGGGGGTCCGGGAGCATGCCTCCCCGGAAAATTTTGAAAATAGATGCTCTCGGGTGCATTTTCAGGGTCTCTGAGAGGTTTTAGATCCATGATTATAGGATAGATTTTAACAGTGCTTCAATGATTTCTGACCTAAATAGTATTAACGTATACACTTTTGAAATTTCACCTTAAAGGAACAGTCCACCGTACTTCCATAATAAAATATGTTCTTCTCTGAATTGAGACGAGCTGATCCGTACATGTCCGAGCTTTGTGCGACCTCCCAGTCAGTCAGACGCGCTGTCACTCCTGTTAGCAATGTAGCTAGGCTCAGCATGGCCAATAGTATTTTTTGGGGCTGTAGTTAGATGCGACCAAACTCTTCCGCGTTTTTCCTGTTTACATAGGTTTATATGACCAGTGACATGAAACATAGTTCAGTTACACAAATTGAAACGTGGCGATTTTCTATGCTATGGAAAGTCCGCACTATAACGACAGGCGTACTAACACCTTCTGCGCGCTTCGACAGCGCATTGATACCTTCACTCCTGTTTTTTTTTCCTCTCCCCCGCCCCCCCCAACTTCCGTCAATACAACCAACGTGACCACCAAGACAAGTAGCCTGCACTCCTTGGAACACAGTCTAGTCAGGGGGGTGGGGGAGAGGGGGGAAACAGGAGCTCAGGTATCAATGCGCTGTCGAAGCGCGCAGAAGGTGTTAGTACGCCTGTCATTATAGTGCGCACTTTCCATAGCATAGAAAATCGCCACGTTTCAATTTGTGTAACTGAACTTGTTTCATATCACTGGTCATATAAACCTATGTAAACAGGAAAAACGCGGAAGAGTTTGGTCGCATCTAACTACAGCCCCAAAAAATACCATTGGCCATGCTGAGCCTAGCTACATTGCTAACAGGAGTAACAGCGCGTCTGACTGACTGGGAGGTCGCGCAAAGCTCGGAGAGGTACGGATCAGCTCGTCTCACTTCAGAGAACAACATATTTCATTATGGAAGTACGGTGGACTGTTCCTTTAAAGTTCAACATGCAAGTTAAACTGTTTTGCTACAGATTACTGAGGTATACAATAGATTTGAAAATCTACGGGGATCCCTTGCACTTAATTACCTATGATCAAGTAGTGCTGTAACAAAAATGTGCATGAAAATATGAACAGTGGTTTGCTCCATCTTATGCAATCCAGTCAAGAGAATCGATCATCACGACCTCCTGTCGATCACAAAGGGATCTGAACCTAAGAACTGCCACCTTAAAGTGCCATTCCACCATTGGATGTATTCTTTGGCATAAAATACAATATATTTTGACAACATATATAAATGGTATCACTAGATAGAGAAATCTTTTAGCTTCAAAATGATATATCAAACATAATTTGACAACGACAAGTATATTAATTTTGCAACCAAAGTCACCTACCCTTTTAATTTCCGCGCGTGATGTCATCGGCAGGTTCCCCTTCTTGTGTACCACGTGACGTGTGACGTGGCACATATCAGCAATGGCGGACAGAACGCGATAAAAATAATACCAATAAATCTAGCTAATACCAATAAATCTAGCTAACTGAAAGATTAACTCAATTTTTCGCAATTTTTTTGGCCCCCATATACGAGGAGAAATGACTCTCTCACTTTGGGGGTTTCCTGGTCTAAAAATAGACCGACACGTGGTACACAAGAAGGGGAACCTGCCGATGACATCACGTTTCACTACCGCGCGGAAATTAAAAGGGTAGGTGACTTTGGTCGCAAAATTAATATACTTGTCGTTGTCAAAAAATTGTGTGTTTGATATATCATTTTGAAGCTAAAAGATTTCTCTGTCTAGTCATGTTGCCATAAAATATATTGTATTTTATGCCAAAGAATACATCCAATGGTGGAATGGCACTTGAAAATAAAGTTGCTGTATTTCTATAACTAATGATTTAGAATGTTTCTGATGCAATTACCGTAATATATGTATAACTAAGATGCACTGAAAAGAAAAGTAAGAACGCTGCATATTATAAAGTTTAAATTTTGGCACTTTATTAAATGGACTAGATTAAGATTAAAGCATATTTAAAGGAAAACTTCATTCATACATTTAAGTTTGCAGAAAGATTACGTATTTATAAAAACATTCATGAGAGAATTTGTTAATAAGTGTCAAATGTAGCATAATTTCGAATAATAACGATAAGCATATTTGGCGGTGTGATGTCACTGTGAGCCTTTAACAAAAGAATAATCCGGAGCCGCCTTTTGTTAAATGGATCCCAGTGACGTCACACTGCCAAAAATGCTTATGATGATTATTTGAAATGATGCTCTATTTGACACATTTGGATAACTTCACTTCGTGAGAGCGTTTATCAGTACATGATCTTTCTGCAAACCCAAACTAATGAATTAAGTTTTCTACTCCTTTAACCTCCTAGGGCTTAGCGGTCACATGCGTGGACAGCACTTTATGGAAATTCGGAACAAGAATCCACATATGTGGACATACTTTTTCTCTAAAAGTACATCTTATCAAAAGATGATGCTTAGTTTTTATTCTAATCAGGTTCTAATAAGCCCAAATAGCAAAGAGAAATAAAAAATGCATGTAAAAAAACAGCTTGGGCCTTAGGAGGTTAAAGCAGATCAATTCTCCTTGGCTTTTGCTTGGCCCAATGTTGGGCAGCCCTCTCATAGTCCATCTCGCTGTCATCCGTGCTGATGTGGATTAATTTGTCCGGCGAGTCTTCTCCTCGCTTATTAAAGTCAGTCGGCTTTGTCCGTCTGGTGCGGGACGACATCGGCAGCCAATGAGATCGCTTATAATGAATCGGAAACTTCCGGGATGTCTGACGTTTTCTTTCGATGTTTTTATTGGACGGTTTGAACACGTGATCTTGACGTAGCCAACAGATTAGTTTGTTTACATCATACCACGCGGGCATATTACTTTGACAGAATCAACACAAACACTGGAAAAAAAAAAAGACTGCTTGTTTAACACAAATATCAATCAATATGTAAATGGATCTGTTATTTGCTCTCCTATGTATCTAGTTACTTGTGGGTAGGAAATTTTAACGTATCGGTATAAATCTAAGTGTATCGGATTTTAACTAAAGCGACTAAGCGTATCGGCAGGCAGAGCAAGCGGATCGGGCCCGATACGCTAAAGCGCTTTGGGGAAAACCATCTATCCCAACCCTTGACAGGCGCCACTGTAATGAGATAACCAATGTTATTCACTTCTCCACCTGTCGGTGCAGGGCTCGAAATTAACTTTTTTTCTGTGTCCCCCCCAGTGGTCCCGAATTCTGTGTTGTATTGTCCCGAATGGAAGCAATAGTGTCCCCATTTGTTTCCTCTCTAAAATAACCAGTGGTTAATATTATCATATGAAGTTACTATTATATTTGTAACTATGCGATTTTGAACCCTTTATATCATTTTTACAATAAGTCACAAGACACAAGCGACACATGTCCTATACATCATCTACTTCAAAATTACAGTTATTCCATTTTCAGTTTATTAAACTTTGGCGATCTCACTGTATGAATAGATACCCGTTTATTTAAAGGGGCCAACTAGCTCATTCAGAAAATGTTTCAACTCCCTACATCTGCAGTACACTTTAGTTGAAAATAAGACCCCTTTTATGTTCGTTTCATCTACTTATACCTTGAATATCTGTTGGCACTTACAAGGCCAACTTATCATTTTCACCATTACCGTTATCCATAGCCCTGTGATGACCTGGCGACTTGTCCAGGGTGTACCCCGCCTCTCGCCCGTAGTCAGCTGGGATAGGCTCCAGCTTGCCTGCGACCCTGTAGAACAGGATAAAGCAGCTAGAGATAATGAGATGAGACCGTTATCCATTTTTATGAACTTTCCGTTATCCATTTTATGAACTTTCGCTGCTGAAACGTGGGTGCAAATGTTAGCACCATCACATAGTGGCAGGTCCGAGCCTAGTTGTGCTGCTGACTGACTAAACTTTCTGAACTAGAAAGACACCAAGAAAACTCGCTTATTCTGTTGAACGGTATCTTCCGTCAATATCATCCACATCATTCCTGTTGTGTTTTATAACGTGTCTAACAGTGTTCATTCAGTTGCTAGCGTTGCCTGCAGACCAGGCGATGACGCTTTGGATCCTGAAGGTCCCGGAGACGTTATGTCTGGGCTTTCAGTTTCTTCCCTGCGGTCGGTCCACTTCAACCACTTAAGCATTTTTGTTCTGGCAAGAGTCGGCGCAGCGTGTGCGCTAGCAATTCCATTCCAAGTCCATATAATGCGGACTCCGGCCGAAGATTCTAGAACAGAATGCGCTGCTCTGTAGCCTACGGATGCAGGTGCATCGAAAGTGTAGCTACTATGTATTTTTCGCTGTTAACATTTTAAAATTAAAATTGACAAATTAGGAGAATGTCGACGTATGTGTTACGGCTTTGTAAATAATATTAATGTACAACTTTTTTTCTAGATCTATTTTTTTCCATTGTCCCGGGATTGTCCCAGATATGATAATTTTGTGTCCCGATGACATTTTTTATGGTCCCCGGGACGTCGGGACACCGTTAGTTTCGAGCGCTGTGTCGGTGGTTTTATAATTTTATGGCTGATCGGTGTAAATCCACGGTGGTTCTTGTCTCGCCTGCAGGAATGGTGGCAAGTATGCCTCAAGAAATCCAAGTGTACCCATACTTTTGTGAGAAATAAACCCAAATCCAAAACATTTCATCTGTACAACATGGTACTTGTTAATATTTCGCTCATTAACGCAGCATGTTAAAGGGATAGTTCGGGATTTTTGACATGAATCTGTATGGCATCCCCATCAATAGTGTCGTGCAAACACACTGACTTACCCCTGACAGCATCCTGTGAGTCCAGTTTTGGTCCAGACGAAAGTAGTCCGGCAAGTTTATTGGGGTCATGAAAGTAAAACGTTTTTCGTCTCAAAACGGTACGTGTTCAAAAGAGTGATATATTTGCATCACAAAACCGTTGCCAAATAAAAAAAGTCAGACCTCGAAATCGCTTGGCACTATTTTCTCTCCCTCGGTATCACTGCGCGCTGTCATGTTGACATCTGCGCAGGAATCAACACCTTTCCCATTGTTTGGCAGTGATTAGGAGTTCAGATCAGCGGCGCTAACAAGCTAATTTGAGAGCAAGAACAGTGAAATTTATCACCTTCTATAACCTATACCAGGGTTTTTTTCTAGAAAAATTTAGTACGAGGGCGCTCACCATGGCGAGGGAGCGAGGGGGGGGGGGGGGGGGGGGGGGTGCCGGTTGTCCCCCCCCGCCATGCAAAGCCTTTGAAAAATGCTCCAATGGGACATTCTGAGGCTATCTGAGAGGGAAATTGTAACAAATTGTCTGTCAACATTGAAAAACAAAGTAGTAATCTTCTTCTGCCCCGGACAGTCTTTGGCTTTCTTCCGTTTCGTGCCGCGGGATGACGTCTTTAAATGCCCAAGCGTCAACAAAAACAACTCGCGAACTACTTCGGTCAAAAGCTCCCGCGCCGGTGGGTGAAAGGTCATTCAGTCTCGAGAAATCTCGCTCTACAAGTCAGCTGACCTTGTATGTAACCCATGTCAAATCTCGCGAGAGCAGCCGCGACAAGTAAACAACTAAACAACATGGCGCCTCAGTCTGGAAAACGCCAATTCGGATTGTTTTTGCACCGTCTGGCGGTGTATCTACTATGATTGGAATATTTTTGGAGCAATTGTAACGTATTTGATGATCAGACACATTCGCTACGTTCACACTGCAAGGCTTAATGCTCAATTCTGATTTTTTTGTGAAATCCGATTTTTTTGTGAGGTCGTTCACATTAACAAATATATGCGACTTGTATGTGATCCTCAGTATGAACGAAAAGCGACCTAAAAGTGTTCCGCATGCGCATTGCAGGATACGACGACGTCACACGCAGTGAGCATGGCCAGTGTTTACGGAAGTAAAACCGCCCGGTTGCGGTATGACCCATCCAATCTAGCTTGAATAGCTGCATCCCCCCAAATGGAAATCAGCTCCCTAACCTCTGCGTCCTTCCATTGAGAAAAGATTCAGAACCTTCACAGCCCCAAGCGTCCCTCGCATTGATGTCATGCGCAGGGGCGCAGATACGTTTTTGGAACTGGGGGGGACAAAAAACTGGGGGGGACAAAGCTGCCAGCAAACCAACCCCAACCCCGATATGCCTGTCAAACTTGTGGGTTACCATAGCAACCAAGCTCGAGCTCGCAACCTGTGCAGTCTGCGCAGCTCAACCAACCGAATATCAGTCTTTGTTTTATGTGAGTTGTTGCAACTATGTATACACTGCCGTGCACCTCAATAAACCGAATGGTAATTAGTCTTTTGATTTTTCCGTGAGGTTTGCCTTATGCAAAGAAAGACAGCATAGACGTTTTTTCCTCCCTATAAGTGGGGGGGACCGAGCGAGGTGAATTTAAATCTATCTGCGCCCGTGATTATGCGCCATGTTGTAACTTTTTTTGAGAGACCCGCCGCCTACTTCAGCGCAGAATAGTGACGTTTGTGGCTTGTTGATGACGTGCAAGTCGGATGAATGCGACCTGGCGGTTCAGACTGAAGTCGCATATGAAAAGAGCGGATAGGAATCGGAATTAGGACCACATATCCAAACGGCCTGGGTCGGATTTGAAAAAAATCGGATCTGTGTCGTTCATATTGTCAATAAAAGATCGGATACAGGTCACATATGGGCGAAAAGACCGGATTTGAGTCACTTCAGCCTGCAGTGTGAACGTAGCCAGAGTCACGTAGTGTTGCTGGGATGTTTTCACGGAGTTGGTAAGGGGGCGTACGCCGAGAGTAAGAGGGCGCAGCGCCCCTGTTAAGACGAAAGCCTGCTATACAATAATATATTTGTGAAAATGGTGCGCACTTGCGACTATCCAGGCTGTAGCAACAAAGATGTGGCTGAATCTCCGCACACATTTCACCGTCGTAGTCAGACATGTTGTCGCTAACTTTGCTAGCAGTAAACAATGTAGTGATGTGTCGGTCGCGAACGATCCGGTTCAAAGAGCCGGCTCTTTGAAGTGAACGACGGGAGCCGGCTCTTCGGTGGGAGCAGAGTTGGGGAGCCGAATTAGTCTTTTGTCCTTAGGTGCCTCACAGAGAGAGAGAGAGAGTTCAGCTCAGCTGAAGAATGATTGTCTATTTGACAACCATGATCATTGTTTTGTTGCTGTGAATTCCTAAAGCTCATGATATAAATTGTCGCTCATAAATTGACAGGTTCGGTTGGCAACCGCCTTGGCATGGCCAGATTAATCTGCGGTATACAACGAGACAGCAGTCATTATAACAGGAGCAGATTTGCTGTTCCAGCGGCTTCTCATTACTGGTGGAGCAGAGTGCGGCACTTTTTTCTCTTTTTACATGCGCTCAAGGTGCCACATATTTTGTTGCACATTGTTCTGTGTTTGTTAAAATAATTTCCAACTTTGCTTCATAGTTTCTTAGGCCTGATTTATACTTCATAATTTATTTTGTGGCATTTTGTTCAAGGTCGAGTGTGAAATAAAGCCATAAAGGATAAACAGTTGATGTCTTCTGTGTATTTTATATTGGTAATAGAACACAGTTTTGCATCATGTTTGTCAGAAAATAATTTATTAATTGGTAAGTTTTATTTCTATAGCTAGAACATTGTTACACTGCTATACTTTACAAAGCTTTACAATGGCTACAAAAACTAAAAAATAAAATGGAAAACATCCTATTGATAAAATATAAATAATAATGTAATTAATTAACTAGTTAATTGCAGCAATTAAATCAAAAATAAAATCTCAGGAGCCGTTTGGGAGCCGAAAGAGCCGGCTCCTTATAGTAAGAAGAGCCAAAAGAGCCAGCTCCCGAAAAAGAGCCGAAATTCCCATCACTAAAACAATGACTGAAACAGCCGTGGCTGTCACCTGGCGGCAGCGCGCAGTGATACCGAGGGAGAGAAAATAGTGCCAAGCGATTTCGAGGTCTGACTTTATTTGGCAACGGTTTTGTGATGCAAATATATCACTCTTTTGAACACATACAGGGATGGCAACAGGAAAATTTTATTTCAGCTGAAACTCCGAACGGGGGGTTCAGGGGGGCTCCGCCCCCCCTGAAGCTTTAGCCTTTTTAGCCTCTTCTACCTATTTTCTAGCCATTTTACATGTATATTGTGTGAAAAATACACGATAAAAATAAGTAAGTATCTAAGGCTACGTTCACACTGCAGGCTGAAGTGACTCAAATCCGATCTTTTCGCCCATATGTGACCTGTATCCGATCTTTTATTGACAATATGAACGACACAGATCCGATTTTTTCAAATCCGACCCAGGCCGTTTGGATATGTGGTGCTAATTCCGATTCCTATCCGCTCTTTTCATATGCGACTTCAGTCTGAACCGCCAGGTCGCATTCATCCGACTTACACGTCATCAACAAGCCACAAACGTCACTATTCTGCGCTGAAGTAGGCGGCGGGTCTCTCAAAAAAGTTACAACATGGCGCATAATCACGGGCGCAGATAGAGGGTGGGACGAGTCAGATTTAAATTCACCTCGTTCGGTCCCCCCCACTTATAGGGAGGAAAAAACGTCTATGCTGTCTTTCTTTGCATAAGGCAAACCTCACGGAAAAATCAAAAGACTAATTACCATTCGGTTTATTGAGGTGCACAGCAGTGTATACATATAGTTGCAACAACTCACATAAAACAAAAAGACTGATATTCGGTTGGTTGAGCTGCGCAGACTGCACAGGTTGCTCGAGCTTGGTTGCTATGGTTACTAACAACAAGTCTGACAGGCATATCGGGGTTGGGGTTGGTTTGCTGGCAGCTTTGTCCCCCCCAGTTTTTTGTCCCCCCCAGTTCAAAAAACGTATCTGCACCCCTGCGCATGACATCAATGCGAGGGACGCTTCGGGCTGTGAAGGTTCTGAATCTTCTCAATGGAAGGACGCAGAGGTTAGGGAGCCGATTTCCATTTGGGGGGATGCAGCTATTCAAGCTAGATTGGATGAGTCATACCGCAACCGGGCGGTTTTACTTCCGTAAACACTGGCCATGCTCACTGCGTGTGACGTCGTCGTATCCTGCAATGCGCATGCGGAACACTTTTAGGTCGCTTTTCGTTCATACTGAGGATCACATACAAGTCGCATATATTTGTTAATGTGAACGACCTCACAAAAAAATCGGATTTCACAAAAAAATCGGAATTGAGCATTAAGCCTTGCAGTGTGAACGTAGCGTAAAGTTATTCACCAGCACAACGCAAGGGGGCGCGAAGTCGCTAGGAGTAGTTGGTGGGTGTGGTTAGTGGAGTGTTTATCCTCCGGTTACTTATAATGACTAGAACTTTTTTTTTTATAATGACTAGAACTGGAGTCGTATAGATGTACGTACTTCCTCAAATCAACCGCTCTTTGTGCTGCTCCAGCTTCGCTCGTGTTTTTAAAAATGCCGGTCGTGAAAACAAACCAAACCGGGAAAAGTAGGGAAGCGGAAGTGCGTGTACAGCGGATGTAGAGTGGACCAATCAGAGCCCTCTTGTTCATTGTTACACTCGATATAGAAGCTTCCGTTGTTCGCGAGACATGTGGTTTCGATACGATTTGACACTAATCTCGGTAGCAGCAATAAAAGTTAGGTACCTAACCCCCCCTAAAACTTTTCTCTACGGATTTAGACGTTCCACAAAAATGATAAAATTGAAATTCAAAACGGCGGATTTCCGCCGTTCGGCGGAAAATTGCCATCCCTGCACATACTGTTTTGAGACGAAAAACTTTTTACTTTCGTGACCCCAACAAACTTGCCGGACTACTTTCGTCTGGACCAAAACTGGACTCTCAGGATGCTGTCGGGGGTAAGTCAGTGTGTTTGCACGACACTATTGATGGGGATGCCATACAGATTCATGTCAAAAATCCCGAACTGTCCTTTTAAATGACTATCGTACAGAACAGGTGCATAGAATCCACAATAGCATCAAGTTCTATGCGCATAGTGAACACGATGCCATTTTGGATTTGAATGTGAACATGGTGGATTTTTAAAAGCGATAAAATCTGTGGAAATAATCAAGGAATGCAATTTGATAAATTGTGAGAAATAAACCCAAATCCAAAAAACACTTCATCTGTACAACATGGTACTACTGTTAATATTCGTAGCACAGACTTGCTTGGTGAATGGACTACATCGGCTGCTTGTGTTCTGACAGTTAGTCTGAAAAAGATGATGTTCTGATTCATCGCACACAGCTCGGGTAGAGAGGAACAAGCGATTTACCTTTCGGGTCATCACGCCGAACTGAACTCTGCACCTGTGGCACTCCTCGGCGTCCACCCAATCAGGGGCCTGAGAAAAAGACACATCATCATCACACACAATTCACAGCCTGTAGCTCCGTCACTGTGTCTTTAAGCAGGATCGCTCACCCTCTCTGCAGCAAACATGGCATCGCTCTCTTTAAACTCCGGGAAAACATGACCTGATGGAGTGCAGGAGAATTAAATCAAAAATCAAAATATCAGACGTGCTGCTTTGCTTTATACTCTGCTCTATAGACAGTTTTCACATGACGTCACAGAGTTGGGGATTCCCTAGTGGCGGCCATCTTGCGGGGCAAGCTTACCGTACGGGTCACTGAGCATACATTGTAACTAGGGCTGTAATAATATGCATATCGAAATCGAAATCGCGATACGCAGAGCCACGATCCGTATCGCGATACACCCTTTCAAACTTCTCCTCAGCCCCAAAACAGAGGCGCTTCCAAACTTCAATTTATGAATACTTTACTTTTTATTTAAATTACATTTTAAACTTACTTAAATTACTTTTTTTTTAAATATCTATTAAGTCGTTTTTTCGCCGACCTGCGACAATCTTCTGCGAGTCACGAAACATCCACACTCGCCACTGGCAGAGCATTCATTTCTTTTAAGCGGTCGCCATTCTGGTTGCGACGCGGGGAGTGAATCTGTAAACAAGCAGCTCACTGGCTGGCTAGGTGTGCCACAAGCCAATCACAATCACTTGACCGGAAAGGCATGCAGTGTTGCCAGATTGGGCAGGTTTAGGTGCTTTTTGGCAGGTTTTGAACATATTTTGGGGTGGAAAACGTTAGCAATATCTGGCAACACTGAAGGCATGTCTGCTTGGGCGGAAGCCTTCTGCGGCAGTTACATTTTGACACGCGAGCAACGTTTCACCATAAAAATTCCGTAATTTCCATCTGTTTTCCGCGATCACAGAAAATCATTGGCCCTATGAGAGTGAGACAGTGAGAGAGCCACCCCCCCCCAAAAAAAAAAAAATCTTAACGGATTTACACGATTTGGAAAAATGACTTTTTCAGAACCGAAAAAAACAGAGCTTCCGGCTCAACAGTATTATTTTGAGAAATAAAACAATCTTTGGATATACATTTGTTCATTTTTGCATACATATTACTCATTCTCTGCAGTGGTCTGAATTATTTGTTATTAAATAGTTAATGTAAGTAAGTAAATGTTAATAAGTCAAATTTACTACTTCAAAAAAACATTTAAAAAAAAAATCATGGGTGTATCGAATCGTGGGTCAAAAATCGCGATACGAATCGAATCGTGAGTTGGGTGTATCGTTACAGCCCTAATTGTAACGCGCGAGTTACATTTATTTATACATTATTTACATTTATAGTTACATTATTACTATTTAAAGCTAGCAATGGTGCACACCTGTTGTATTCACGGCTGTCGTAATAGGTCAGATGACATCAAGCGGAGCTTTTATGGAATTCCCACTGTACGGGAGCACGAAGGCGAGCGAACAAAGAAACTCAGCATACAAAGGAGAAATCTATGGCTTGCGAGAATCAACCGCAAGGATTATCAGCCTTCCAAACACAGCGAAGTCTGCTCCGATCATTTTATAAGTGGTAAGTTGTTTAAATAAACAATCAATTGTGTTTAAGTTTGTTTTTGGAAACCAAAACATCGTGTAAACCATCTCTAGAGAATGCCTAACTGGAACCACTGAGTGTACGTTTACATTGTAATGTACACTAATTTCGCTCGTTTGTCACGTTTCTATTTCAAACATATGATTACTATTACTGGCCTATAAGTTGTCATATTTATCATAAACAAAATGTAACAAGCCTACATACCAGCTAATTATATTACAAAATTTATACTGATATGGTACTGTAATACCACTAATGGATGTAAAATTTGTCTTAAATCAACTCGATATTATACACATATATTTATATGCAGTGTTGAGAGCTCTAAAATTCCAATGTTTACATACCTTGGCTGTAATTAGGACACGACTGTGACTTGTTTTTATATGGCGGACTTCGCGGACCCAGCCACAGACAAAATAATTGTATGACTCCAGCGACTTGTATGCTTTGAGGTCGTCAAGTGTGTAGGTGCTTTTACTATTCATGAAAGGGTTCACAATATCAGGGTACGATATGGATGGCAGCCCTGCATAGTCACTTGAAAATGCTTCTTTGTCCACTTCGTAGGGGTCAATTCCCCCAATCAAGGCCAGTTTGGCTGCATACCGTTGTCGTGAGATGTCGTCCAATACTTCCGTTTGCTTGATTTTGCCAACACTGATCTTTATTTTAAAAAACTGACTATATAACTTAATAAATTCGTCCGAGATAACGTAGCCGGTAGTGGCGATGGTCCGTTTTGTTTGCCCCGCAAGATGGCGGCTGGGGGGCGTTCCCCAGAATGCCGTGACGTCAGTGAAAACTACCTATACGTTTAAGCCAACTGTGCTTTGTACCTTCAACCTTCATGATCTGGTATGTGTCTTGGACCACTTTGTACTTGGGCTCGTTGCGGAAGGCGTGGGCCCAGGCCTGGACCAGGTACAGGATCTTGTTCCTGACGTTCGGCTCAGTTTGTTTCTGAGGAGAGCAGAGAAACGGCAACGTCGAGGAGACATCATATATTCCGAGCTCTCACTATGTGAGAATGCCACACATTAACCATCTTGCTCACGTTTCCATCACAATCAAACTGTACTAGGATTCATTTCGAGACGGAACGAGATCCCGAGCACAAGCAGGGATGACAACACACCAGGGTTTGACTGAAATGGACTGACTAGTCCACATGTGAACCCGTACTGAGCAAGCAGCACGTTGAAGCCACAACCGAAGGTAAAACCTCAACACGAGATCACCACAGGCATCTCAAATCATGACTCGTTATGTAAACAACAGCAGTTAAATATGAAAGTCTTCACACATAAAGGCTTCTATTACTAAATACTCATAAAATAAGTAAATCCACTCTGATCAACATGGAAACCAGCCTTTAAGAGATTACCTTTCTATCACATCAACAGCTGGACTTTAAACAGCAATCCACAACGCTAAAACGCACTTCTCATTCTGACGCTTGCTGGAACTCCCCTGAGCTTTAAGAAGCGAGAGGACATGTGACATGATGACACAACCAGGAAGTAATGCAGAGAATTAGTCATCAAGTCAAGCAGGATCACAACACCAGAGCAGTAACAACCTCCCGATTACAGAACAGAGGAAGAATAGTGTATACCATATAACTTCCCCCCCCAGATCTCTGTGCAAAAAGCTATAATCTAGCCCATGAATGTTACACAGCCAACAACCAGAGGGGCAATTCCATGTAAATGTCAACCTCACCATGCAAAAATAAAGCATCCCAAATTTCAAACTAAACAAACTAAATAAATAAACAAATAAATACATACATAATATTTTGATCACCTAATATGTCACTGTCAGTCTTTCTTTCTTATAATGTAAACCCCAAGCTAAAATCAACTTTGATCATGTACAATTCTATATTATTGCCACAAGCCACAGAAATGTATGCTAAAATCCACAAAACAGCAAAACAATAGCCATCCTAAATATTATTTAAGAACTTTGATAGTTTTAGCTGATATTTAGAGAGTTTTTCAAAGGGTTATGGTGGTTAAATTGCTGATTTTCTAAACATATGCCATGTCTATTTCAGACGCGTCACATCCGTAACGGAATTTCGTCACATCCATAACGCTGACGTTTCCTTCCGAAACTCTGCATGAAATACAAAATATTTTAAACAAAGATTTTTTAATATTCACCTTGGACCCCTCTATCAAACGGATATCTCCATTTCGACATTAGGTTTACAATTTCACAGAGTTTGATAAAAATGTACAGTCACCCAAGAAAAGTGATACTTTTTCTGTCACATCCATAACGCATCTTTTATTGGCATTTTCTGGCATGCCCTAGATGTACTATGGGAATTGTTCTTGTTCTATCACTTCTCCAGTATGGTACAGCCTTAAAATATGCAACACCTGTTTAAATACTGGGAGACAATAAAACATGCACTGGGTCATTTGTTGCCATTTTGAGTTCAAGTGTCACGTCCATAACGCTGGAATTGCTCAGAAGAAAAACTGTAATCAATGTTAAATACGCTGTTAAAGTTGTTTTACATATATTTATTGATCGTGTGATGCTCCTCAATGCCAAATATTCTGATAATTTAACATAGCTAGTTAATAAAAATCACTTTATTTTTTTCACGGTCCGGTTTCCATCAAATCCTGCACTCTGATTGGCTGGCGAGCGGGTCCGTATCCTACGGTACGGACCTCTGGCGACTTGCTCATTCACAACAAACCTAGTAGCAATTTTTTTTTTTTTTAAATAAGATTATCAAAAATCTTATACATTTTTGCCAGCATTTCTCAGCAGAATAGCATTAATAGTGATAACGACAGTGTTCAGGCTATCCTTAAAAAAAAAAAAAAATCCGTTTCCTGTCCACCGGGTGAGCAAAAAAAATTCAGTCGGGCGGGAGGGATTTTTTTTTTTTAAATATATGGATGGATAAGAAATTGCAATGCTGTGTTTGCTTTTTCTTTCAGTACTTTATTACAAAAGCAGACACATTTAATAAAAAAATGACAGTTTAATCAACTGAAACTTGTACAAAAACTAAGTTAGCATTTTAAATGCTGACTGCAACATTTGCAAAACTTTTACAAAGGTACTTAAAATGTCCGACACGCGGACTTTTTGTAGTTCTAAATCGAGCGTTAGGCCGAGTTCGGATGAAATTACACTATTAAAATGATCACTGAATGATTCGTTTTTCTGAATCTTTACTATTTTGTTGTTCGCTAGAATACCATTTTGCGATTTCACACTTAAGCAAATGTTTGAAAACTCCGGATCTCCTTCCTTCATGGTGGCTGCCGTTTTTTTTGTGCCGCACGGCGCATGCGCAGAGCTGATTCAGTTCAGAGTGCGCGCGCACTCGGCGGAGGCAGTAGTGTGTCGGGGCCGTCGGAGGGAACAGAAGCAGAGATGACGCTTATTTTGTCTCCGGTAAACCAGTCTTCTCTCGTTCAATTACGTGCTGGCATCAAAAGACACCGTTGGTTGTAAATGAAGCCAAACTGAGTGGTTGGAGTGTATTTTCATACACAAATGGAGAAATGTTGGCTGAGTGTGTAATTGTGTCGCCCCACTGCAGACCGTTGTCGTTGTTAATTCATAGCATGCTCAGCTGCGTGAATGTGTCATGCACCGAAAATAAGAGATTTACAAGCCAGGAACGCCTCATGATGCAATACGCAAGAAAAGAAAGAAGATTTACTGCCATTTTACTTTGTATTTGAGTAAAGTGAATAAATAGTCTGTGGAAAATACATTTAATCCTGGGAACTGCATGCACAGGAGTTTATTTTGTGTTTACTCCCCCCGGCTGGCTACTTATTTGTCATGGCTGGCTAGTATGAGCCTTAGTGGAAAGCCCTGGGAATGCGGAAATGTCAAGTTCTATTTTAGATTTACGAACCCGAAAAAATGTCGAAAAACCGGCGTTAAAAAAAAAAAAACTTCAACCGCACAAACGGCACTCACCCGGCCGGTGGACTGGAAACAGAACATTTTTTAATAATGGCCTCACAGTGAAAGCGAGTTTTACTACCCTGAGGAAGAAGAAATAAAAAACATTTCAGGAGAAAGCTAAAAACCTGTAACTTGCTAACGTCGAGCAAAAACATGGCTGAATCCTGAATGACTCAATTTTGTATAAATAGGGGACTACATAGGCGGCAAAATGTAGTTTTGTTTTTCCTGCCATGGAAGTGCACTTGTATACCGAGGAGGAAGCCATTTGCATTACAGCCGTGAATGAGGATCCAAAATGGCAGCTAGGCTCGGTTTTCCCTTTCGGGCGCTCTCATTTTCTGTTAGAATTTGGTAAAGAAAAAAATAAATATATTATTTACCAGCTTAAGGTCGGTCCGTATGGTGAAATACCGTGACCTCGGCCTTGAATACTGACCTCGGCCCAGAGGGCCTCGCTCAGTACTTTCAAGACCTCGGTCACAGTATTTCACCATACGGACCTCCCAGCTGGTAAATAACATGTCCTAGCTAGCCTGCATTCTCATGACTGATATTTTTTTTGTATCATCAATACCAGTGTTGTAGTCAAGTCACTAAACTGAGTCCGAGTCCAGTCTCGAATTCCCAGTGTTCAAGTCCAAGTCATTAAAGAAAACAGAGTCAAATCTGAGAACAAGACTACAACCGCAACATTTGGCAGTGGCTGCTGCTGCCTTTATGTGAAACCATTTACTGCGCACGTGAGAGTCCGCCTGGTGCACACGCTGAGAGTCTCCCTGATGCACACGCCAAGGTGCGCAGGTGTGACACACCTGCATGGAATTCATACAAAAATTAACGTAGATATAAATAAATTATACCAAATTATGGCATGTTCCAAAAAATAAAGAAAAAAAATTGGAGTCCTCGTCTCCAATTTACAAGTCCGAATACAGTTAATGTACGAGTCATCGGTGCTCGAGCCCAAGTCAAGTCACGAGTCCTTAAAATTAGGGCACGAGTCCTGGACTCGAGCACTACAAGCCTGATTAGTACCAACCTGCATTTATCTATACAATAATCAAACCTTTACCACAGCGCTGCTGGATTCAGAACAGAAGGTGTTGATTAATTCTCTGGAACAGCAGCTCTGACAATAGTGCAGCTCTAGATCACAGGTTTAGAATAGTAAACGCGCTGTTCCAATACATTGATTCCATATTAACAACACGACACTTTGAATTATACAGCAGAGCTCCACTTAAACAGATTTTAAACCATGTTGATACAGTGAAGCTTTGAGAAGAATCATTAACATTTAATGACGCCAGTGGCAGCGAAGTTGGTTCTGAAGAAAATAATTTGCGCTCTCAGCAACACGCATCTTCATCTCATCTCATCATCTCTAGCCGCTTTATCCTTCTACAGGGTCGCAGGCAAGCTGGAGCCTATCCCAGCTGACTACGGGCGAAAGGCGGGGTACACCCTGGACAAGTCGCCAGGTCATCACAGGGCTGACACATAGACACAGACAACCATTCACACTCACATTCACACCTACGCTCAATTTAGAGTCACCAGTTAACCTAACCTGCATGTCTTTGGACTGTGGGGGAAACCGGAGCACCCGGAGGAAACCCACGCGGACACGGGGAGAACATGCAAACTCCACACAGAAAGGCCCTCGCCGGCCACGGGGCTCGAACCCGGACCTTCTTGCTGTGAGGCGACAGCGCTAACCACTACTCCATTTGCTTCTTTTATCTTACAGCAGTCTGTAAAAGAGAGCTCAGATTTCTTAAATTATTTGCAGTCAATCAACTCTTTCCCATTTTAGATCTGTGTGCTTTCACAGCATTAGAGCGGTGTTACTTCTGCCTAGTCACATATATTCTGGCGACTGTACATTATTGCACCCTCTTCTGTCTAAGCAATGCAATTACAGCTAGGAAATGCTAAGCGATTAGGCCGCTTGACTAGGGATGGCGAAAACTAAAAAAAAAAAAAAAAATCTTGACCGGCCACCGAGCCTCATTAGCCGGTTAAAGTCGGTTAACCTAGGAGTTTAAAATTCTAGAATTGGAATTATTAGAATCTATTCTAAATCTAACCGCGAGCATCCACACATTCAGTCCCAGTCGCTGCCCTCCACTCACATTCCCTTTTCTACAGCGCGAAACATTTAGTCAAACGCGGCACTGATGTCGAGGGGTTTGTATCGGAGCGGAGGACGAATGGCTCCAGCTTAGAGACCGTTTCAGTTGGCCATGATGGCGTTGAAAATAAAGTCAAGTGCTAGAAGTAGTACATAACATTCAGTGATGGGAATAACGGCGTTAAAATAAAGGCTGTTAGAACGCCGGGTAATCTAATTAATTAGCTACAATCGTTATAACGCCGTTACCAATATCAACACGCCATTACTGCATGGTATTGAAGTTGCTCTGAAGCCGTCACCGACTTGGCTCACAGACATAAAAGCTGCGTTTGTCACTCCCCCTCCAGACACCGCTGTCGTTTCATTCTCTCCCCTTCCCTCCAAAAGTCGGCATCTGCGCCTTTAGTTTGTGTGGAGAGATATGATCTGCAGTAACATGCATTGTTGGGTACAGACCAAAACATACTTTCAGAATGCACTGGCCAGGGCAGGACTAAACTCCATGTGCCTTCTAATAATAATAATAATAAAAAATAAAAAAATAAAAAAAATAAAAAAAACCACAGAATAGTAATTTGTAAGCTAAAAATCCTGTCTACACTTTTCTTTCACCGAGCGGCAGCTGTCTTCAACTGGGGCAGGAGGGCGGGACATGACTGAATGGGTGTTTCTGATTTGTCAGCTGTCGTCCTTACACCGCATGGCATGCCCCAAGCGTTTACAACACAGAATTCCAGGTTCTCCGCTCCAAAATCGGCAGCTTCAAAACGATTGATTTTTTTTTAAACCAACAACTAGAGCCCTGCACTCCCGCGGGAGTCCCGCGGGACCCACCGCAAAGCACTGCGGCGCGGGACAAATTTTGAAAGCTCATTGGGGGCGCGGGCGGGACCGGAAGTGCACATATGCAGGCGCGGGTGGTAGCGGTGATAAGCTGCAGTCCCGCTAACTAAAAACGTATTTTAAACAGGTTAAACAGTGATGGTAGGCTTGACTCAATGCTATCCCAGAGATCCTTCCTGTAATATGCAAATTTGGCTGTCCAATCAGAGGTGGCCAAATTTGCATATTACAGGAAGGATTTCTGGGATAGCAGAGTCAAGCCTACCGTCACTGTGTAACCTGTCTCTCTGATTAGAATTGTAGACTAACTCAAGCAGTAAATCACTTCACTCACGGTACAAAGCAAGCCCATTCACTTTTTTATGCTGATCAGAGAATTACAATGGTTTCTCATGTGACAAAAATGTGCGATTCGCGATTAAATATTTTAATCGCTTGACAGCACTAATTATTATTATTAGAGACACTACATGCTGAATTCAGAAGCAAGGTAAATAATAACAAATGTGAACGTGAGCTGTAGATATTTATGCTCAAATCCACTGAAAGTAGGGGGCGGGGCACCATCACGCTGTGTCAAGACAAGAACTTTCCTGAGAAATAACGCGAACGTCTGCATCATGCGGGATTTGCGGGCGGGAGCAGGACAAAATATGGCAGGCGCGGGCGGGAGCGGGACTGAAAATCATAATTCTTTGCGGGCGCGAGTGGGACTGCACAATGCGGGCGTGGGCGGGAGCGGGACTGAAAAATCCGACCCGCGCAGACCTCTACTGACAACCAAAAAAAAAAAATTAACCGGTTGACGTTGATTCGGTCAACCACCGGTCAAACGGTCATCGGTTAACATCCCTACACTTAACCAATCGTGATTTTTTTTTTTCTCTCATCAATTTGAATCATTGAATTATATTGGGATTTACTGTCTCACAATATAGCGTTACGTGCCCCCCCCCAAAGAAAATAAAATAAAAAATACCCACCCCACACCCACCTAAATGGTGTGCTACTAAAAGTACATGAAAGTGCATCATTGCAAAAGCAAACAAATGTGGTACTGCTCAGTAAAATGCCATTTACAAGCCTTCGCATCAAGGTGTAGCCAGTTCACCTCGTCTTGCTTTTGGGAAATGTGAGAAAATCTTAGAGCCTTGGAAGAGGGGAGAGAGGGGGGGAAAAAAACCCACCCTAAATGGACACCGGGTTACGAACAAGACGCATTTTTATCTACGAGGTTGAAGTGGTCCTACATCAAGTCATGTTTGTTCAACCCATTATAACTAGCAAGTCAGGTCTTTGCTAAAATCTAAGAACCAAATCTTTCTGCTAAACCTTCATGTAACCATAGTGACCCCTCACACTGACTCCGCATCCTTTTCACGCTTCTGCACCCAAGCTCATCTTTGGACCATCTGACTTCTCAGCAAGAAAATTGGAAGCGATTTCAAAAAACACCCTCAATCCTGCCAGGTCACGCATGTATACACGCTTTAACTCCATCATGAACCTCTACCTTGAACAGATCCTTCAGTTCCTCCATGGTCTGTTTACTCGCCACTTCGTCATGAACCGTCTGGCCACAGTTCTTCACCACTGACTCCAGAACCTGTTAGAAGACGAGCCTCTTAAAAGGACCATCAAAGCATTTCCTCATCAGATTCGGAGATCTGTGACGCTGATCATAATAAACACCTTACCTCGAGGGCGTAGAGGGCCACGTGTGGATTTTTGTCATTTAGCTTCTTCTTGACAGCAGCGATTGCATATTTAGCCCTGAGAGGGATGAAAACAGCATGCTTATATCTCGGACATGAATATTCACTAGAGCCTGGTCACACAGTGCCAGCGTGATGAGGACTTACTGCGTGTCTCCTTGCCGGATAAGGTCGCAGATCTGCAGGATGGATTCCCAGTCTGTCTCCAGCAGCAGCTGGCTGGTGGCTTTGTCTGTAAAACAGGACGAATGATAGCTGAACACCACTCGCACCTTCACTGCCTCTCTACAGTTAATAGAACAAACACCTGCAGATAGAACAGCCTGCGATAACGCACATCCACTATGTGAATAAATTTCTTTTTTTTTTTTTAAATGATCCTTCATGCTGAGACTGCAGCCGTTATCGTTTATTAGCCCACAGTTCCAACTGACCCAAAATCCCTTCAAAGGAAAATGAACAGCTACTAAAGTATTCTTTAGCCATTTCTGATTCTCACGGAGCTGATATTTCAGTGTGCCTGCTCCCGGTTTGTAACAGATTAAAGTGCATATCACAGGTAAATTCAGGAGCGAGATCAATGTAATTCTCCTATTTTAGATTAAAATTTGGTCAAATATCTGTCACATTTTGCGCAAGTTTTTTACCTTCCGCAATACCAGAAAAATTCAGTTGAAATCAATCAAGCCATTCGAGGCGAATTGGTCCGCCTCTGAAAAAACTTGGCATTTGGATTTCCCGGGAAACACTGATTTTCGTGACGTTGCATGCGGGACGCCTCCTTCTGAATCCTACGTCAGTGCTGGTTTGTTTATGAGAAAACAACCTGGTGGTTTTCTACAAATTTCTTCAACGTTATCGCGTAATTATTAAAATGGTTAACAGATGTATCGTAGGAGGGTGTAGCAACACCAATCCTGATGGGATTAGTACTCATCGTTTCCCAACAGACCGGACAATGAGAGAGAAATGGGAGCGCTTGGTCTACACAGGCTGTGCACTGAAACCGTGCAAAGCTCTCGCAGCCTGCTGGCGCTTCCGCAGGTGACGTCACGAATCTGGCTCCAGACTCCCTTGGGATTTTTCCAGACGCGTTTTGTTATTTTATTTTTTTCTGCTGTAGACAGATGGCCTTGTGCAAAATTACCCTTCTGGAGGAGTGTGTAAAAGGGACATACTTTCATAGAAAAAAAAAATTGGTCCAGAATATGCACTTTAAGAAAGAGTAGCGTAAATACTGCAAATGAAATGAATGTCTTTAGGTTATATTTGTCAAAAATAAAATTAAGTCTCTTTCCATGACTATCACCAGAGCTGTTCGTTAGAAAATACAACTACAAAAAAAAAAAAAATTCAAACTGGAGGAGATTTATGGAGAAATCTCAAAAATCAATGCTCCAACCAAATATACAGAGATATTCTTTAATCAGTGGCAATATTTTGCAATTCAACCACAGGCCACTATACATCACATCTATATTATCTCCTCCTTGTAAATTATATTTTATTAACTTGTTTTCAGTTTGGTGTAGGGCTATAGTAGTAGTAGTCACCAGTGGTAGTGGCAGTAGTGGTTGCTGTTGTAGTAGTAGTTGTTGTAAATCTAGTATGACTAATTACCTTGGGTATCAGTCAGTGCGTTTACATGCACATAGAGAAAATCGAATTTCTGCCGTTGCTCGACTGAAATCGAAGTTCTAAATGCCATGGAAACACCTTAGCTCGGCTGAAATTGAACCGAACTGGATTTCTCGTAATCGAGCTACGCGATCTAGATTATGCGATTGTAGCCGAGCTACTTAGTGCATGTAAACCCTATCGAGCTACGGAGTCGAGCTACTTACTTCAGCACTGCCCCTTCCAGAAGTGATGAGAGCACAAGCAGGAAACACAACAGCCTCGGTCGGCATGACAACGGCATGAATCTTTTCTTTTTGTGGCATTGTTTGCACTGTTAAAATTTAGCTCACTTACTGTATCACCAAATACATCTGTTGCACAGCTGTGAATTGTGTACATAAACAAGTCACTGTATTTGTGTGTGTGTTATATTTTATATATATATATATATATATATATATATATATATATATATATATATATATATATATCACACACACATCCAACATCTGAAGAATGTCAATAAAAAAACAAAACAATTGAACTTTGTGTGTGTTTATTAAGACATAAGTTAAATTGCAAGCAAAAAATGGACTTTAGAAAAATATTTTTTGTAAGCAAAAAATGGACTTTAGAAAAATATACAATTGTGCAAAATAAGTTGTCTTACAAAACAGTGGTCTGCGCAGGACAGTTTGTAGCCATACAGTCTGTTAGAGCAAGCCTAAAAGCTTGAGCACAGAACTTGTGAACACGGAACTGCCAGTGTTGCCAGATTGGGCTGTTTTAAGTGCATTTTGGCGTAATTGAACATGTTTTGGGCTGGAAAACGTCAGCAGTATCTGGCAACACTGCCGATAACTTTGTTTATAGCTCTTCTTCATGACGACAACCGGAAGTGTACCAACACGATGGGGCGTGTAGCGCCACCTGTGGCTCGGGTGCACAATGTACCTCACACAATAGCTCGATTTCCTTGTGTGCATGTAGGATTGGATTTCTCTGGCACCCCTACTGGGACCCTTAGCTCGATTACCGACAGTAGCTCGATTTGGATGTGCATGTAAACGTACTGACTTTTTTCAGGTGAATGTGCTCTCTTTCTGCCGAAGAATGACAAAAGGGGTGTGTTCACACGGCAACTTTTACTCCGGTGTAGCACCGGGGCTGCCCCGGTAGAGCGTTCACACGGTACAAAGTTATACCGGTGTAGCCCCTGAAAGCTGCTTAAACCGGTGCAAATCTAACCCTGCTCGGGAGGTGGTTTAAGAAATTTACTCCGGAGTAAATGCTAGTTTGCGGGGCAGCACCGATATAAAATGGGCCGTCTGAACGCTACAGGGGTAGACTCGCTACGCGTGAGGAGAGTTGATTACATACGGGCGTTGCATAATTTGCATCCTGGTATTTTGCGCTTCCAAAATGGCGAATATCAACAACAACAGAACTGCATGTCTTCCAGTGTTGCCAGATTGGGCGGTTTTAAGTGCATTTTGGCGGATTTGAACATATTTTGGGCTGGAAAACGTCAGCAATATCTGGCAACGCTGGTGTCTTCATCCACGTTGTTTTCCCAGCGCTTGGTGATGCCATGACAACCGGGAAAAGGAAGTACATTTTCACGCATGCACATATTTCATTTCCGCATTATTACTATCGTATAGCACGGTCGCAAAAACTGCCGTGTGAACGCAAGTGGGGCTGCACCGGTGCTAACACGCTTCTCTCTAGTAAACAGGTGTGTAACGTGTGAACGCTCCACAAAATTTACACCGGTCTAAGATATATCGCAACAAAATACATCGGTGCAGCATCGATGCAAATATGTGCCGTGTGAACATTCCTAAAATAGATGTATTTTTCTTTTTCTTCTTATCCATGTTTTCTTGCCCCTTTCGAATATTCGTACATAGACCGTAAGACGCCACCTAGCAAAAGACTTGAATCAGGTTTTACTCGCTTGGGACGCTACAAATGGGGCGGCGTAAATACACGAATGGGTCCGACGTATATTCAATATGGCGGCGGTCAAAACCAATTCATCCGATGCTGAAATCTGTTGAATATCCAGATAATTATGTTGGAAGTTGCATATTTGTGCAAGGTTTTCGATATTGAGACCATGAAGTCAAGTAATAACCAGTCCCCCCAGGATTCCGCGGGCCTTTTTTGCGGGAGGAAGTGAAAGTTGCGATTTTCTCTTTTTGTGATTAAAATTGAGTGATGTTAAATATTAAGCTATTACTGAAAAACTATTGATTAAAAAAAAAAAACAGACACTGAGAAATGGTCCTATAAAACAACTTTACCAATATAAAAGATTACCAGGACTACAAAAATGCAGAAAAATAGGCTTTACTTATCCAAATGCACCTGTTGGTTCAAAAGTTAAAGTGCAGAGAACCTCACAGCACAACATGAAGTTACCTTAAAATATAATATAAATGCCTCAGCTTTCATGTAAGAAAAAAAACTATTAATACTAGTACTGTGTGCAGGCAGTCTCTCCTGAAGACTAAATTAAACAATAATTATAAGCTAATAAAATAAATGGCTCAGGCTTCATAGAAGAAAAAAAACAATTTGAACAGAATCTCACAGTATGATGCTGAAGCTGCCTAAACAATGGAAAATAAAATACCATTTTGGCAAAAATGTTGGCATCCATTAATTTCTTGTATTAAGTAAAAAAAAATAAAGTGCACACAGTCCTTCACTGTAAACATCACACACTTTCAGTAACAGAATTTAAGCCTATATAAACACTGACTCGCACATGCTGCTTCTCTTGAACGTATACACGGAAGTAAGCAGTGTTGCCAGATACTGCTGACATTTTCCAGCCCAAAACACATTCAAAACCCGCCAAAATGCACTTGAAACTAGAGGTCTGCGTGGGACAGAATTTTCAGTCCTGCTCCCGCAAAGAATTATGATTTTCAGTCTCGCTCCTGCCCGCACCTGCCATATTTTGTCCCACTCCCGCCCACAAATCCCGCATGATGCAGACGTTCACTGTGTACCTGATTTATGGCCGCTGTATATCAGAACCTTTTGGCACTTATCACAACAAGCAAAGGGCAGCTGATTTCCCTCTGCGTCATACACGAGTGAGGACGACTTCCAAATGTCTGATTTCAGGACTCTTGACTTTTTAACGGTAAATGTACCTCTTTTTAAAGCAGCACTTACTTCTGAAGCACTCAGTACGTTTACAGGCACATCCAAATCGAGCTACTGTCGGTAATTGAGCAAAGGGTCCCAGCAGGGGTGCCAGAGAAATCCAATCCTACATGCAACTGTGAAATCGAGCTATTGTGTGAGGTGCATTGTGCACCCGAGCCACAGGTGGCGCTACACGCCCGATCGTGTTGGTACACTTCCGGTTGTCGTCATGAAGAGCTATAGTGTTGCCAGATACTGCTGACGTTTTCCAGCCCAAAACATGTTCAAATCCGCCAAAATGCACTTAAAACTGCCCAATCTGGCAACACTGGCAGTTCCGTGTTCAAGCTGTTAGGCTTGTTCTAACAGACTGTATGGCTACAAACTGTCCTGCGCAGACCACTGTTTTGTAAGACAACTTATTTTGCACAATTGTATATTTTTCTAAGTTCAATTGTTTTGTTTTTATTGACATTCTTCAGATGTTGGATGTGTGTGTGAGATATATATATATATATATATATATATATATATATATATATATATATATATATATATATAAATAAAAAATATAACACACAAATACAGTGACTTGTTTATGTACACAATTCACAGCTGTGCAACAGCTGTACAGACGTATTTGGTGATACAGTAAGTGAGCTAAATTTTAACAGTGCAAACAATGCCACAAAAAGAAAAGATTCATGCCGTTGTCATGATGCGTTGTCATGCCGACCGAGGCTGTTGTGTTTCCCGCTTGTGGTCTCGTCACTCGTCACTTCCGGAAGGGGCAGTGCTGAAGTAAGCGGCTCGACTACGTAGCTCGATAGGGTTTACATGCACCAAGTAGCTCGGCTAAAATCGCATAATCTAGGTCGTGTAGCTCGATTGCGAGAAATCAAGTTCGGTTCAATTTCAGCCGAGCTAAGGTGTTTACATGCCATTTAGAACTGCGATTTCAGTCGAGCAACGGCAGAAATTCAATTTTCTCTATGTGCATGTAAACGCACTGACTGTGAGCTTCACTAGAGGAGCTCTGCTCTTCTGCCATGATCGGAGATCTCAAACACAGAAGAGCGGAAAGGAATGGGAAACGTACGCGAGATTAGACCACATCCGCAAATTTAGGCATCTTAAAATGTTATTAATGCCAAATAAAATATCCAGCACAAATTATATATAATAGACATAAATTAATAATTTATAGTTTTTATTTTAAACACATTTTTAGTTAGCGGGACTGCAACTTATCACCTCTCCCGCCCGCTTCCGCATTGTGCACTCCCCCTCCCGCCCGCGCCCGCAATGAGCTTTCAAAATTTGTCCCACGCCGCACTGCTTTGCGTCGGGTCCCGCGGGACTCCTGCGGGAGTGCAGGGCTCTACTTGAAACCCCCAACTGGGCGGTAAACCGCCCAATCTGGCAACACTGGAAGTAAGGCGGAAGGTAGTTTGTCGACGTCACCTCAAGACGACGCCAACGATTGGTCAAATTTGCGGGAAAGTTGCGGTGATTGGATATAATTGCAACACCACCCTGAACTCATGGGGATTGGTTGAATTTGCGTTGAAGTTGCAAATTGCAACATCGCGAAATCCTGGAGGGTCTGTAATACGCCACGTAACGTTCCAAATAGGGTATAAAATGCTCGTGTCCATATTGGCCCCTGCCCCTCTCGACAATGCGTTCATTATTCGAAATAGTGCGTCTTAGACGCGGGCGCGCAAACAATCTGAGTCTCTGAGATAGAGACTGACAGATCTCATAGAGGGAGACTTGGGGAGAGACCAACAGAGAGACAGAGCTCAGAGGGTGTAGGTACAGCACATCTCCGCAACTACGTTTCCCATAACTCCCCCAGTTCCTGCCCAGACAATATCCGCCTCATCTCATCTTTCACTGCGCCACGATTGAGTGGTGTACTGCTGTAGATCATGATGCAAGCTCGGCTATAAATTCACCGATCTGAGCGAATTTCTCTCTCTCTCTGACCGGTTTCACCATTGGTATTAAAAGAGATGCTGTGCCTGTGGGCAGAAATGAAGAAACAAAAGGGACAAACACACATTGCTGTACGAGCCATTGGCCATGGATAAAGTACCTCAGTCACGCTGTTTCGCTTTTGTTGTGTTTGAAACCAATTACCGTTATCACTACACCGTAATAACACAATCAGGAAGATTAAAGGTGAGCAGTTCCCTCTACGTCTTCAGCCAACGAGCGTTCGACCAAGGACCTTCTGGACCATGAGATCTCACCCGGGAAGGACTTTTGCAATAAACTGAACTGAAGCTGTGCTCCACACTCTTCAGATGAATACACAGGAACAGAGGATCATCGACGCACTCCTTCAGCCGCCACGTAAGAGCGGTCCCAAATAAGGCTGGCATTGGGGCAACGTTAGTTTGATTAGTTTATGTGAAAAGTGCTATTTAAACCTAAGGTTTCAGGTGTGCGCACAATAACCACATAGCTTTGGTCTGATCATATGTTATTGTATTTCTCAGTTTTACTCCGGTAGATAGATTTTACATGCTCTCTCTCCCCCCCCAACACCCTCTCACCACACACCATTGTACACATCTCAAGAATCAGACTTCAGTAACCTTTGGGGTAATTAGGTCATTAGATAACTAAGCTGTAAAAGTCCTTTGTTAAAAATCCTTTGTCTAATCAGTTACACAGCACGTCTACAGTCCCCTCCCCCACCTTTTGCACGCCTTTGGCGCCTGCTTCGCTCAAGCTCTCGTCTCCTCCCTCTCCTCCTCTTTCTCTCTTCCTCCTACTTTCACCCAGCGCGCAGCCATGCCATTGTACACGCCCAGACACTCGCTCACTTGGCATACAATCCTTTGTTAACCATTAACCTGCAAACACACACCCCTACTCCCACACTTGCACACATTACTACCTCAGATCACCATTTTGTGCCTCGATTGTTAAACTGTTGCTAGTATTATTGAATGTACCTGACCAGTATTATCCTCACTTGTCATTTTAATAAATTAGATATTTAAGAAACCGTGTCTTGTCTGTTTTGCTGCAGTATTACTTGAATCCATCCTCTGCCATCAAAGCTGGCGCGTACTCAGGATGGCTACCAATAGTCTGGATCACACAGAGGCTGTAAAGTCCTACATCAGCTTCTGTGAGGACTGCCGTGTTCCATCATGAACCAGGGCGAGTTACAATAATGACAAACCCTAGTTCACAGATCAGCTCAGACAGCTACAGGTGCAAAAGGAAGAAGCGTTCAGAAGTGGGGACAGGAAAAGGTTTAGCAAGGCGGTGAGAGAAGCTAAACGACCATACTCTGAGAAACTCCAACGCTAGTTTTCAGCTGACGACTCTACGTCTGTCTGGAAAGGGCTCAGACAGATCACCAACTACAAACCTTCAGCCCCCCCCCCCACTCTTAACGACTTGCGCTTGACCAACCAACTGAAGTTCTACTATCGCTTTGAAAGATAAATGGGACTGTCCTGATACCATCCCCCATGACTCCACCTCCTACCCACCACCCCCACTGTTGCCAAGGCCTCTCTACAAACTCTCACCCTGGAGGACCACCCCTTCACCACCACAGCCTCAACTCTCTCCATTCCGCAGAGAAACATCAACAAGCTCTTTAAAAAGCTGAACCCCTGCAAAGCAGCAGGTCCCGACTGTCTTATCATTCACCCTGAAGCACTATGCTGATCAGCTGTCTCTGGTGTCAGGGTTTTTTACGGAATGACATCTTTAAATACCCAAGTGTCAACAAAACAACTCGCAAACTACTTCTGTCAAAAGCTCCCGCGCCGGTGGGTGAAAGGTCATTCAGTCTCAAGAAATCTCGCTTTACAAGTCAGCTGACCTTGTATGTAACCCATGTCAAATCTCGCGAGAGCAGCCGCGACAACAACTAAACAACATGGCGCCTCAGTCTGGAAAACACCAATTCGGATTGTTTTTGCACCGTCTGGCGGTGTATCTACTATGATTGGAATATTTTTGGAGTAATTATAACGTATTTGATAATCAGACACATTGTCACGTGGTGTTGCTGGGATGTTTTCACAGAGAAAAGATCGTTTTGAGAAAGATTGCATGTTGTGCAGTAGCATACAAGTGCATAGCCCAAGTGTGACTTGGGGTTCAATCGGCATTTCGGTAAGGGGGCGCACGCCGAGAGTAAGAGGGAGCAGCGCCCCTGTTCCCCGGTTTAGACAAAAGCCTGCTGGTGTTCACAGAAATCGACACCTCACTGGAGGCATGCCATGTGCCAGCCTACTTCAAAGCCTCCACCATTATCCCCATCCCCAAAAATCCAGATCAAACCTATCGCTCTGACTTCTGCAGTTATGAAATCCTTCAAGTGCCTTGTGTTTTACCACCTCAAAGCCATCACTGACCCACTCCTAAACCCCATGCAGTTCACCTACAGACCTAACAGATATGCAGACAATGCTGTCAACATGGCTCTTCATTTCATCCTCCAGCACCTGGACTCCCCAGAAACCTATGCTAGGATCCTGTTTGTGGATTTCAGTTCTGCCTTCAACATTATCATCCTGGATGTAGGCGGTAAAGAAGGTAACTAGACTTGCTTGAAATTCTTGAAAGAATCTCAGGCAAGTCCAGTTGCCTTCTTTAACACCTACAGTTTATGATGACCTGGATGACCAAGAACCTTCACAGACACATCATCCTGGCTCTTCTGCAAGACAAGCTCTCCCCGCTGAGTGTGCCTGACTCCACCTGCAGCTGGATTACTGACTTCCTGTTTGACAGGAAGCAACACGAAGATGGGGAAACGTGTCTCTCACTCCCGAGCCATCAGCACCAGATCCCCCTAAAGGCTGCGTCCTTTCTCCTCTACTCTTCTCCCTGTACACCAACAGCTGCACCTCCAGTCATCAGTCTGTCAAGCTCCTAAAGTTCACAGATGACACCACCCTCATCTTTGATGAGGAAGAGTCTACCTACAGGTGGGACATTGACCATCTGGTGTCCTGGTGCAGGCAGAACAACTTAGGACTTAATGCTCTAAAAGACTGTGGAGATGATTGTAGACTTCAGGAGGCACTCTACCCCCCCCCCCCCCCCCCCCCCCATCACCCTGTTTGACTCCCCAGTAACCTCTGTGGTTACAGTATTTCCGCTTCCTGTGCACTATCACCACACAGAACTTTAAGTGGAAGATGAATACCTGCTCTCTCTCACCAAGAAAGCACAGCAGAGGATGTACTTCCTGCAGCAGCTGAAGTTCGATCTGCCAAAGACAATGATGGTTCACTTTTACACCACCATCAAGTCCATGCTCACCTCTTCCATGACAGTCTGGTATGCTGCTGCTGCCACTGCCAGGGACAAGGGCAGAGTGCAGTAGGGTTGGGCGGTATCCAAATTTTGATACCTTTAAACCGTCTCTGTGTTTTCCCGGGGTATACGGTATTACCGAGAAAAAAATAATATTTTGTTTCGGCCTACTGTGTAACGTGCGCCTATGCCTCAAATGTACTATTTAAAAGCAGCATTGTGCATTGTGGTATGGATTAAGCAGCAAAGCGAATTTTGTGCATTGATGAATGGATTAAGAGATATTTCAAAGCATCACGCAACTCTTCCTTCATCTTGAAAATAGCATTCAACTGTCGTTTACACATGTCTGCGTTGAAACGCCATTTGCAGCACTATTTCACCTACTCCATCAAAAAAAAGTACACGATGAGCAGGATCATACCCTTTCAAGCATGGGAAATAAAAAAAAGAAAAAGAATCAACCAACACCCAAGTCCGTTTAGACTGCGCGATAAACCATATTCTTCAGCGCAAATGAGGCGAACCTAATTCAAATGCGTGATAGCTGCACAAGGCAAAATCATATGGGCCCACGTCATGCCATGGCGGGGAAATTAATCATCAAATGGCCTTACCTTGCTTAAAACGTTGTCTTGATCACATAACTCCTTACAATTATTCCACTTAAATCCATACGGTTTAACACACCCAACAAAGATAGCAAGCGCATTGCTAATTCCCACCAGAAACCGAACAGTTTACGCTACGATGTTTTCTTCCGTTTCTTCAGTAGATGACATTTCAAACGTTTATTACCCACATCCCAAATGTCATACGTTATATTATTTTACCTTGTTGTTACTCATGTAACCTGCTCAAAACACAACTCATTGGAGAGATCTCGTGGAAGTGGAGTACCCCAGGCTATGGTGTGCCTTAGGGGACATATTAGATTTTTTTCGATTTTGCGCGGTCATTTACATTGTTGCTGGCTCTTCCTTTTCGTTTGGTTTGAAACCAAAATGCTGCCACACTGCCGATGTTGTATTTTTTTTTGCCACTAACTCGTTATCTTGACTTGCCATCTTTCAACCGCGGTCTCAGTCTCTTTTTTTTTAAGATAGGACAGTATAGAGAGACAGGAAATGAGCGGGGGAGAGAGAGACGGAATCGAACCCGGGTCCCCGGATTTATGGTACGGTGCCTTAGCCATCTGAGCCATGACACCCCCGGTCTCAGTCTCTTGCGAAGCTTTCTGTCAGACTCCAAAATGTCACGCAGGGTTGCCATGGTAACGACATAAACAACCCTGCACGCGATGAAAACTTCTTTAGGAAATTGATAGAATTAGTGAAAATACGATCACACAGTTATTCGGGATGATCTTCAATTTATTATTTTATATTATGACCTCATGTACTCCATATTTATTTAGATATTATATATTTTTTTAAAATGACGGTAATGAGACCGATACCGTTGGTACTTTTGGATACCTCGGGATACCTTCTTACCGTAATACCGCCCAACCCTAGAGTGCAGCGCATCATTCGCTCTGCTGAGAGGATGATTGGCTGCAACCTTCCATCTCTTCAGGACCTGTACGAGTCTAGGACCCTGAGGAGAGCAGGAAGGATGGTGGTCGACCCCTCTCACCCCGAACACAAACTTTTTGCTGAATCACTCCCCTCTGGTAAGAGATTGCAGTCCATTAGAACTAAAAACTTATGCCATAAGACCAGCTTCCCCCACCCCCAACTGCAGCTGGCCTCATTAGGAAGGTCACTGGTTCTATTCCCTGGACCAGCAGGATGGTTGAAGTGCCCTTGACAAAGCACCTTACCCCCAACTGCTCCAGGTATGTTGTACGTCGCTCTGGATAAGAGCGTCTGCTAAATACCTGTAATGTAATAAGGTCAGATACCCCCACTGACTCAAATCTTACGCTTTCAATCTGTAACATTAATGCACTTCCTCGCTGAACATTTCATGGTCATGTCGTACATCTTCATTTTGTGAACTTTTACTGCACAGCTTGGCTATTTATTTAACCCAGTGCACATATTCTCATCTCACACGTCATGACCTCTTCATTTTCATCCCGTGACCCGTTTTACACATTCTGGGGTATACTGTACAGCTTGGACTTCAAAACAACCCATGCACATACCCCTTAAATATGTCCACTTTTCAAATTTGTATATTTTAGATATGCAGCACAGTGGTTAGCATTGTCACCTCACAGCAAGAAGGTTCTGGGTTCGAACCTCATGGCCGATGAGGGGCCTTTCTGTGTGGAGTTTGCATGTTCTTCCCGTGTGTGCGTTTCCTCCGGATTCATCTAAAGACATGCAGTTAGACTAACTGGCTACTCCAAATTATCCACTGATCAAGCTTGGAGAATGTTGGACTCCCTTACAGCCCTTGCTGGCATGGGCGTAGCGGACGCGGGGTACATGTCCCCCGCACTTCCCGTATTTGTGCCCTCTGTCCCCTGCACTTTTTACAGCCATTACAACCACTCAATTCATTTTTAACATGTGGAAACGTGTTTTTCCAAGCCGCCTCTAAACGCATCATGAGCAGGCGGAACTAAGGCGGCAAACAAACACCGCTGTCGTGTGTGTGATCAGAGACACTTTAGAAAATGTTGTACGAGTATCTTTGGTGTGATTCAGATCTGGGCAGCGCTTCTGTATGTTCAGCAAACCAGCCAAGAGGCTAAAGACTTGACAGTTTTTTCCAAACAAATCGTGTAAGTTGAGTAATGCTGTTGAATGTACAGGGCTCCAGACTAATGCCGCTTTTCCACTACAAACGCGGCTGAGCCGTGCCGTGCCGAGTCGAGCTGAGTCGAGCTGAGCGGGGCTGTTGGAGTTGCATTTCGACTACAACCGCGCTGAACCGTGCTGGCTGGAAGTGGGTGGACACATTGGGTGGAGTTAGCGAAAGTGGGTGGACGTCATGTGATGCCATTAAGCAGCGCAAACAGTGACATCAGTGACAGTGGCGGAACAAGTCAGAGCCGGGCCGGGGGCGGGGCAAATGACCGGGCCCTTTATTAAAGCTTATCATAACATCATTTTAGGCTACAAAATGTCCGCAACTGCGGTGTTTACCAATTTCAACACTACCGGGTGCAACTATGTTATTTAGTACATCAAGTCCTTCAAACGAACATGTAACTCAGAAACAAAAAAACATTAGGATACTGTACATGGCTCATAATAAAACATCAATAGCCTATACTGCACACATTATTTGAAGGGCATACGAATGAGCGCTCAGAGGTTGCAACGCTGACAGGAAGAGTCAGAAATAAAAGGAGGGCGGTGCAAACCTCACTGAATGCACTGTGTTTACCAATTTCAACACTCCGGGGTGCAACTATGTTATTTTGTACATTAAGTCCTTCAAACGAACATGTAACTCAGAAACAACAAAAAAAAAAAACATTAGGCGACATACTGTACATGGCTCATAATAAAACATCAATAGCCTACTGCGCGCATTATTTGAAGGGCATACGACGAGCCTTGCGCTCCGCGAACTCGTCCACGATGCTCTGTATGTCACTGATTCAGTGATCTTTTCAGCGGTAGTCTCACGACCCGAATAGTAAACAATAAACATGGAGGACATGGAGTCGTTAGTGTTGCTGGTCTTGGTGCTGTGGCTTGTTGTCACCGACAACGCCAACAGATACTGGCAAGAGCGTATAGATGAGGCGAGGCGCATAAGGCTTCAGAAATTCTCGTAATTCGTAATTAGGGCCCGAGCCCTATAGGGCGAAGGCCCTATTGTTCTTGTAAGAGTTCACTATTATTATTCTTCCGTCTTCTTCTTCTTCTTTATTTTTCTCCGCTGTTGGGCCATTTTCGGGGCGCTTGCCATGGGCGAAAACGCACGAAATTTGGCGCCAGTTCCGAGAATTGCCACCGCTACTCAGAACCACAAGCCCAAACTTGGCCGGGGCTCAGGGCCTCTATAGCGCCCCCTAAGTCATTGTGATTTTGGCCTCCCGCATTAAGGTGCCTGGTTGCCATATAGTTTGTAGTAGTGGCATGCCATTTGGTATGCATATGTATCTCACTAAGCCGGACAAAAATGTAATGCCAATGCATTAGCCACGCCCAACAGGAAGTGAGGTAATTTCACTTTTGTGCGAAATGCATGGCCACGAAGATGGCGCAACTCCTCCTAGACCGTTCATAGGAATGTCACCAAAATTGATACACATCATCTACAGACATGGCTGACAAAAGTTACTAAATACGTTTCACGTAGCATAAACCGTTCAGAAGTTATACGTCAATCAATTTTCACTTCAAAATTTTACATGCTAAAAAATTCATAAATCTTCTAATTGTTCAACACTGCTCATACTTCACACGCTAATCACTCATTGGGCTTCTGACATGTTACCCAATTTCTGTGATATTTCGCCACTGGGGGCGCTATTTTTGGGCAAAAAATCCAATCTTTCCTCAAATTTGGTCAAACTTCACGGCCACCCTCTTACTACCTCCCATGTCATGTATACCACATTTTGGGAATTTTCGTCCATGGGGGGCGCTGTTTTTTGCCGACGCAATTTCTCCAAAACGGGTTTTTGGTAAATAATTCCATAATGCTTTTCCTTCACACCACTACCTTGTGATAGTACGTTGCTGTTGTAGACACTTATTTTTCCATCTCATAATCGCTCATGTACAGCATAGCGCCACCTACTGACATGGGAAAAACCAAAAAATTTATTCTTCAAAAATCTATATCTCATCTTCTATTTGCTCAATTGTCATCAAACTTCATACGCAAACTCTTCATAGCTCACCTGACATATACGCCAAATTTTGTGCACTTTCGCCACTGGGGGTGCTGGTTATGGCAAAAATGATATTGCAGCTTCTGATTTGTCAAACTTGGCAGGCAAACTCTTTACAAGACCCTTATTGGGGCGCTTGCCATGGTCGACAACGCTCGAAATTTTGCCCCTTTTTCTTGGACTGCCACCGCTACTGAGAACCAGAAGCCCAGATCCAGGCGGGCCTCGGGGCCTCTATAGCGCCCCCTAAAGTGTTGTGATTTTTGCCTCTCGCTTTAAGGTGCCTGGTTGCCATGTAGTTTGTAGTAGTGGCATGCCATTTGGTACGCGTATGTATCTCACTAAGCCGGACAAAAATGTAATGCCAATGCATTAGCCACGCCCAACAGGAAGTGAGGTAATTTCACTTTTGTGCGAAATGCATGGCCACGAAGACGGCGCAACTCCTCCTAGACCGTTCAGAGGAACGTCACCAAAATTGATACACATCATCTACAGACATGGCTGACAAAAGTTGCTAAATACGTTTCACGTAGCGTCAACCGTTCAGAAGTTATACGTCAATCATTTTTCAATGCAGAATTTTACATGCTTAAAAATTCATAACAAATCTTCTAATTGCTCAACACTGCTCATACTTCACAGGCAAATCACTCATTGGGCTTCTGACATGTGACCCAATTTCTGTGATGTTTCGCCACTGGGGGCGCTATTTTTGGGCAAAAAATCCAATCTTTCCTCAAATTTGGTCAAACTTCACGGCCACCCTCTTACTACCTCCCATGTCATGTATACCACATTTTGGGAATTTTCGTCCATGTGGGGCGCTGTTTTTGGCCCACGCAATTGCTCCAAAACGGGTTTTTGGTAAATAATTCCATCATGCTTTTCCTTCACACCACTACCTTGTGATTGTACGTTGCTGTTGTAGACACTTATTTTTCCAACTCATAATCGCTCATGTACAGCATAGCGCCACCTACTGACATGGGAAAAACCAAAAAATTTATTCTTCAAAAATCTATATCTCATCTTCTATTTACTCAATTGTCATCAAACTTCATACGCAAACTCTTCATAAATCACCTGACATATAGGCCAAATTTTGTGCACTTTCGCCCCTGGGGGTGCTGATTATGGCAAAAATGATATTGCAGCTTCTGATTTGTCTAACTTGGCAAGCAAACTCTTTTCAAGACCCTTATTGAGGCGCTTGCCATGGTCGACAACGCACGAAGTGCGAGACCCTATTGTTGCCATGTGTCCAATTCTGTGCTTTGTCGCCATTGTGGGAGTAATGTCTCTTGCCGCAGAAGCTGTGGAATGTTTTTCGCAGGGACGCATGCCCCCGCCCCCCTTGGCCGCTGGCGCGAGGGCCCGTCGAGGCCGCTTGCGGCTTTAATTATTCTTCTTCCGGGTTTGCGGTGTTTACAGATCCCAGCGCGCTCGCGGGGCGTGTGTGGGCATGTGAGGACACTCCTCCTCACCAATCAGTGCACAGGGGAGTGTCTGCTCACGCCCCCAACCTCACTCGGCACGGCTTGGCTCGCTTCAGCCCCACTCCAAAACGGTGCGAGTTTTAGGGGCTAAGCAGGGCTGAAACGAGCTGAGTCGTGCTGGTTTTTGGTAGTCGAAACGCGAGCCGTGTCGGGCTGAAGTGAGCTGAAGCGAGCTGAAGTGAGCTGAAAAAGGGTAGTGGAAAAGGGCCATAACTTTCTGACCTAGGAGCACTGTGCTCCCAACCCCTAAAAATTGGGCGCACCACTATAAAAGCATCCGTGACCGAGCTTTACACATTGTTATCGGATTCCACATCGCTCTCGGGCGCAGGCTCCGGTTGATCAGCGTTTTCTGGGCTGTTCGGCGGCTCCGGGCGCTCTCGCTGTCCCGAAACAGAAGCCTTCAAAAAATACTCTGCAATGGAGCGCTTCATCTTGTCTGAACAGAGACCACAGGGCCGCAGAAACTTCTGACCAATCATGCACACGCTTACTAACAGTGTGTGTTGTTTATCCTTATCAATCTGCTCCTTGATTCGCTGATTACGGTCAGCTGATCATTTAGCAAGTTGATTCGCCAATCATGATCAGCTGACTCACAGGATGCATTACATCATGGAAAATTTCTTGGAACAGCCGGCGCAGCACTAGTGCTACACTAGTGCTACTTCCGGGTTTCACGTAGCGGGCGAATGGCACGTGTCAGCCGGCTGGGGAGTTATAAAAATTAATTTGATCGCGTGTTTCTGCCGGGGGTGGGCGTGGACTTGGTTTTTGCGCTTCAGTCAGCCAGCCGGCTTTGTTCTGCAGCCATTATCTAGGCGCAGGCCTTAATTTTTGCTCATTTTTTTTTTTATTGGTGCACCGTGCGATCGTGATTTCAAATATAGTTGCACCCTCAAAATTCTAGTCGCAAGTGCGACTAAACCAGTTGCACTCGTGAGCCCTGATGTAGATAATGTTTAGCTAAAAGATGACAAATAGATGTCAATTTAGTTAGTTAAGCTAGCTAGCTAGCTAACTTAGAGGCGGTAGTAACTAGTTACATTTACTCCGTTACATTTACTTGAGTAACTTTTTGGATAAATTGTACTCTTAAGAGTTGTTTTGTTGCAAAATACATTTTACTTTTACTTGAGAAATATTATTCTAAAGTAACAATACTCTTGAGTAACGTTACTATTTTGGCTACTCTAAGATTACTCACTTCTGGGTAGAAAATAAGAATATAAATGTATTTGTGCTCCTTTGACTTATTTTTGTAACGATTTAATTTATTTTTGTGGTAAAGTTTAAAGTACATGAATTTGCTGATTATTATTACTGTATTCCTAATTCTATTTCAAAATGTTGCTTTCCACATATTTTTTAATCTTTATTACCACAACAGAAAGAGCAGGGTGAGAGAGGAGACAGTGGACCAGAGGCCAACAGGGATGATTATGCAGGGTCACAGGTGAGAAGAGAATATAACTAGCTATGTCATTACTACTATTCTGAATTCTATTTATACATTTTACTTTATAGATTTTGATTTTAGATTTGGGGCGGCACGGTGGTGTAGTGGTTAACGCTGTCGCCTCACAGCAAGAAGGTCCTGGGTTCGAGCTGTGTGGCCGGCGAGGGCCTTTCTGCGCGGAGTTTGCATGTTCTCCCCGTGTCCGCGTGGGTTTCCTCCGGGTGCTCCGGTTTCCCCCACAGTCCAAAGACATGCAGGTTAGGTTAACTGGTGACTCGAAATTGAGCGTAGGTGTGAATGTGAATGGTTGTCTGTGTCTATGTGTCAGCCCTGTGATGACCTGGCGACTTGTCCAGGGTGTACCCCGCCTTTCGCCCGTAGTCAGCTGGGATAGGCTCCAGCTTGCCTGCGACCCTGGAGAACAGGATAAAGCGGCTACAGATAATGAGATGAGACTTTAGATTTTGATAGTATATCATTTTAAAGAACTCAAGTCGGTTCCCTGGTGCTGTGCTGTTTGTGGTTATGTGGTTCTTTAGCTGCGAAGGAGAGGTGCAATTGAATGCGAGAGGATGATAAATCACTCAATAGACCTCTGAACAATTTGTCCCCCTCACTTCTAAAATGATGGCTACGCCCCTGCTTGCTGGCTGTGGGACGAAGAATATATTTTAGATTTTTTTTTAATTCCATTTTATCTTTATATACACTACCACTCAAAAGTTTGGGGTCACTTTGAAACGTCCTTATTTTTGAAAGAAAAGCACTGTTCTTTTCAACGAAGATCACTTTAAACTAATCAGAAATCCACTCTATACATTGCTAATGTGGTAAATGACTATTCTAGCTGCAAATGTCTGGTTTTTGGTGCAATATCTCCATAGGTGTATAGAGGCCCATTTCCAGCAACTCTCACTCCAGTGTTCTAATGGTACAATGTGTTTGCTCATTGCCTCAGAAGGCTAATGGATGATTAGAAAACCCTTGTACAATCATGTTAGCACAGCTGAAAACAGTTGAGCTCTTTAGAGAAGCTATAAAACTGACCTTCCTTTGAGCAGATTGAGTTTCTGGAGCATCACATTTGTGGGGTCGATTAAATGCTCAAAACGGCCAGAAAAATGTCTCGACTATATTTTCTATTCATTTTACAACTTATGGTGGGAAATAAAAGTGTGACTTTTCATGGGAAACACAAAATTGTCTGGGTGACCCCCAAACTTTTGAACGGTAGTGTATATACACATTTTTCTCCCCTCTGTTAACTGTTCAAGCACCAATTAGAGCAATTCCAGCGTTACGGACGTGACACTTGAACTCAAAATGGCGACAAATGACCCAGTGCATGTTTTGTTGTCTCCCAGTATTTAAACAGGTGTTGCATATTTTAAGGCTGTACCATACTGGAGAAGTGATAGAACAAGAACAATTCCCATAGTACATCTAGGGCATGCCAGAAAACGCCAATAAAAGATGCGTTATGGACGTGACAGAAAAAGTATCACTTTTCTTGGGTGACTGTACATTTTTATCAAACTCTGTGAAATCGTAAACCTAATGTCGAAATGGAGATATCCGTTTGATAGAGGGGTCCAAGGTGAATATTAAAAAATCTTTGTTTAAAATATTTTGTATTTCATGCAGAGCTTCGGAAGGAAAAGTCAGCGTTATGGATGTGACGAAATTCCGTTATGGATGTGACGATTACCAAAGCAAATTCCTTGTATGTGGGAACGCACTTGGCAATAAACTCGGTTCTGATTCTGATTCCAAAAACACAAAATCATGAACCCCAGCTTTTCCATGACGATTAATCAGGTCATAATGACAGGCCTCATGACATCTAATCATCATGATGTAAAAGAACAGACTTTATTTTAATCAGAGCTGTTATTTTCTTTATTACACTACTATGTGCTGTTTATACGTTTATGAGCCGTTTTCGTTACCAGGTGACATCACTGGCACAAAAACGGACAGGACACAAAAACAAGGCCAGCTAAAACTGCTCGGGTCTGACTGGGAGGAAATGTTTGCTCATAATACACATCTTTAATCGAAAATTTGCTCGTTTAACTCAACTCTTTAAATAAAACCAGTGACGTATGATGATATTTACTTGTATCCACATTTAAACATTACTAGCCATCGACATTAGCAAAACGCACACACCTAGCATTATAAACATTAGCAAACTACCTTGCTAGCGCAGCTAACCTAGCCCTTCTTTAGCTCTTAAGAAACAGACGGTCTGGGAGAGCTTCTTTAGCTCCGTGTCAGCCACGTTTTAACTTTCAAGAATGTCATCGCAAATTAATTAACTCTTACATCCGCACACATATATCGCTTGCTAATGAATCTCCTTATTTTGCTCCCTAACTGTTTTCAGGCAAGCCAGTGTTCTGCGTTCTGATTGGTGAAAAAGAAAGAACTTCGCGCACTTGGATTGGTTAGGAGTTTTGAAACTGCGCGTCAGGGTAAAGTACTGACCAATCCGCGGACAGGAGGCGGGACTTGTTGAAATGAAAACGGGTGGTGAAACTTAGCAGCCACAGCCCCGCTAGCTAGCTACCTAACAGAACCGTGCTTTCTACCGGAAGCTTCTTAGCTTTATAACAATTTATCGTCAAAATGTATTAAATAGATAAAATAAATAAACCATACCCAGCAGCCTTTCAAATGTACCCCCGCCTTTTCCCATAGTTGATCTCTTGTACAGACGCTTGATGACTAGACGCTTCTATATTTTTGGTCAACCGAACCAACTTTGTCACCTGCGTCGAGATTAATCACGTGATACGTTCTTCCGGTTGGAACGTCACTAGGTTACGTTCTCAATCACTCGTTTATTTTTAACAGAGTGCCCTATGAAGGCTATTGGTGTATAATAGATATTTGTTATTCAGCCCCTGGATAAAAGTTTATTTTTGCTAACCACACACACAAAAAAAGTCACCTTTTGGGTGTAAATAAGTAAATACATAAGAGCCATGGATTGGATAATTACTGCAGAAATTAATGTTTCAGGGCGGCACGGTGGTGTAGTGGTTAGCGCTGTCGCCTCACAGCAAGAAGGTCCGGGTTCGAGCCCCGTGGCCGGCGAGGGCCTTTCTGTGTGGAGTTTGCATGTTCTCCCCGTGTCCGCGTGGGTTTCCTCCAGGTGCTCCGGTTTCCCCCACAGTCCAAAGACATGCAGGTTAGGTTAACTGGTGACTCTAAATTGACCGTAGGTGTGAACGTGAGTGTGAATGGTTGTCTGTGTCTATGTGTCAGCCCTGTGATGACCTGGGTGTACCCCGCCTTTCGCCCGTAGTCCAGCTTGCCAGCGACCCTGTAGAACAGGATAAAGCGGCTAGAGATAATGAATGAATTAATGTTTCAGGCGGCACGGTGGTGTAGTGGTTAGCGCTGTCGCCTCACAGCAAGAAGGTCCGGGTTCAAGCCCCATGGCCGGCGAGGGCCTTTCTGTGCGGAGTTTGCATGTTCTCCCCGTGTCCGTGTGGGTTTCCTCCGGGTGCTCCGGTTTCCCCCACAGTCCAAAGACATGCAGGTTAGGTTAACTGGTGACTCTAAATTGACCGTAGGTGTGAATGTGAGTGTGAATGGTTGTCTGTGTCTATGTGTCAGCCCTGTGATGACCTGGCGACTTGTCCAGAGTGTACCCCGCCTTTCGCCCGTAGTCAGCTGGGATAGGCTCCAGCTTGCCTGCGACCCTGTAGAACAGGATAAAGCGGCTAGAGATAATGAGATGAGATTAATGTTTCAGCTGGCAACAATTCTTTTAACCCGAACTGATGCAGTGAGTAGCTTCTCATTTCTTAAACAAACATGTCGGAAGACGGATCCCCTGCTCATGGAAAAGATGTTACTGTGTTTTTGAAGGTCAAATTATTGGCCTGGATCAAGCAAAGGAAATAACTGTGTAGTGGTTAGCACTGTCGCCTCACAGCAAGAAGGTTCTGGGTTCAAGCCCAGCGGCTGGCGAGGCTTTTCTGCGTGGAGTTTGCATGTTCTCCCCGTGTCTGCGTGGGTTTCCTCCGGGTGCTCCGGTTTCCCCAAAGCAAGAAGGTTCTGGGTTCGAGCCCAGTGGCTGGTGAGGCCTTTCTGTGCGGAGTTTGCACCGTTCGAACTACGGGGGTACTCGGGGGATCCGAGATCCCCTGAAACAGACATGAGATCCCTTGAAAACATGATTTGGGAAATGTTGGGGGGTCTCTAAAATATTGGCAAAATGATGTTTATTGACATAGCAATCGTGTGTAACGGGAAGCATTTGCATATCCGAAGTGTTGTGTTTACATCAAAGATAAAATAAACCTATATGACAACGACTGCTGCTGACCGATTCATGTTTGTGGTGCCATTTGTTTGTTGACGCGTGCTGAAATGGAAGATTGGTTGTTGACATGATTTCCAGTGATGCTTTGGTGCTGCTGTGGATCAGATGTGTTGAGTAGCCTGACTGTTTTTTTTTTCTTGCGTGTGGTATCATTGTTGACGCGAGGTTGTTTTTTGAACATGCCAATGCGGACACGATTTCCCCTGATGAGTTATGACTTCAGGCGCGATGCGTGTGTGGAAGTGTGGAGTCCGCGTGATATGTGCGTAAGATAGGCTTCTCATGTGTTTGGAGATCCGCGCTCTGAGACAAGCGCAAGCACCCCCCCCCCCAAGGGAAAAAAAGGGACCCCCCGAAAATATCGGCATAGTTCGAACACTGGGAGTTTGCATGTTCTCCCCGTGTCTGCGTGGGTTTCCTCCGGGTGCTCTGGTTTCCCCCACAATCCAAAGACATGCAGTTAGGTTAACATGGGGCGGTCTTGGGCTGAAGTGCCCTTGAGCAAGGTACCTGACCCCTGACTGCTCCCTGGGTGCTGTAGTATGGCTGCCCACTGCTCTGGGTGTGTGTGCGTGTGTTCACTGCTTCAGATGGGTTAAATGCAGAGGATGAATCTCACTGTGCTTGAAGTGTGCATGTGACAAATAAAGGTTTCTTCTTCTTCTAACTAAAGAGATTACTGAAATGACTGGAATTGGGTTAAGAGCTGTCCAACGCATTATTAAAACCTGAAAGGATAGTGAACTGTCACCTTCGTGGAAAAAAATGTGGTTGGAAAAAGATCCTGACTGACCATGATCAGAGATCACTTAAATGCTTGGTGAAGTCGAAAAAAAAGGTCCTAAAAAAAAAAAATCAACAGTAAACCTCATGACTATGTTTAATAGTGAAATTAAGAACATTTCCATGTTCACAATGTGATGAGAACTCACAGAACCGGGAATAAAGAGCTATGTGGCCATACGATAACCACTTATTAGTGAGGCTAATCAGAAGAAAAGGCTTCAATTTGCTAGGTAGCATAAAGATTAGGCTCTGGAGCAATGGAAAAAGGGTCATGCGGTTTGATAAGTCCAGATTGACCCTATTCCTGAGTGATGAGCGTGTCAGGGTAGGAAGGGAAACATGAAGTGATGTATCCATCAGGTATAGTGTCCACTGTACTCAGCAGGACACTCTGCAGGCAGTGTGAAGATCTGGGGTTGCTTCAGTTGGTCAGGTTGAGGCTCAGCAACGTTATGGGGCAATAAAATGAAGTCAGCCGACAACCTGAATATACTGAATGACCAGGTTATCACCACATTGATGGATTTTTTTCTTCCCTGATGGCACACAGTTAAAATTAGGGCTCAGATTGTAAAAGAGTGGTTCAGGAAGCACGAGGAATCATTTTCACACATGAATTAACCACCACAGAGTCCTGACCTTAACCCCACTGAGACTCTTTGGGATGCTGGAGAAGACTTTAAACAGTGGTTCGACTCCTCTATCCTCAACACAAGATCTCGGTGAAAAATTAATACAACTCTGGACTGAAATAAATGTTGTGACATTGCATAAGTTTATTGAAACAATGCTATGGTGAATGCATGCTGTAATCAAAGCTAAAGGTGTCCAACCAAATATTAGAGTGCGTGACTTTTTTTTTTTTGGGGGGGGGGGCAAGGTGCGTGTATGTGGTTTTATTAGTTGCTAAAATTCTCTGTCATGCCTATTCATGAAATAATACTCATAAATATTCGTTTGAAAATAATCCAGTAAATGTAATGAACACTCAGTAATAATAATAGCAATAACAGCAATAATGATAATAATGATCACTGTTGTTGTTGTTAGTAGTAGTATTAGTATATTGATACTGTTGGAATTATGTACAGCATAATTACTACATAATTATTGTATAATCACTACTGCCCATGCTATTATAAGGGACATTCTTTTAATAACAGCTGGTTGTTTTTGGTTTTGCTTGTTTTAGTTCTTGGCACATCGTTACCAGTGCAAATGCAATACGGTGTCCCACAAGGCTCTGTTTTAGGCCCACTATTGTTTTCTGTTTTTCTGATTAATTAAAAGATTGAGAGTATTTGTTGCTTTATGAATCGACTATGACCGAGCTAGTCACTTACCTGCACACACTGGGCTGTAGTTGGAGCTGATGTATAGTGTGGCTTTATTGAAACTGAGTCCATCGCTAGCTATTCAGACCTCAAATCTAAGCAATTAAGCAATATTCTGAAGATAACCTCAATACAATAAGAATTAGCTTTTAAAGTGAGCTGTAAGTGTAGCAGATGAGTGCTCGGTCAGCTTATCCTTCAAACTGTAGGCATGTTATTGAAAATAACTCACCCATTCTCTCTGGCCCAAGTCACGAGAACACCTTCAGTTTTTTCTGACACTATATTTTGGCTTGGTGTCACCCTGAACAACCAAGGATCCTTTATATTAACAGTGTTTTCCTGTATTTAAAAAAAAAAATCTCCCCACTAGTACCAGATCACACATGACTCACTAGGAGGCACACAAAACACTATGGGTTATTGTTGCTGCTGTGCCGGTCGTGCTCCATACAATGGCATTGTTTTACTGGTGTACAGCAGCAGCCCCTCTCACTACAGTTAGATACAGTCATAGAGGGAGACGGCACGGGCCGAGCGTGTCCTCATCAGTTACCGGTTCCACACAGTGCCAAGTGTTTCTCAGAATGAGGGACACATATCTGGAGAAAACATGCACGCCATACCATGGTATATACTCTACAATGCTTAAAAATATCAATAACTAGAAATATTAAACAAAATGATAAAAGCCTAAGCTGTGTCATGGACAGTCATCCTTCTCAGAAATGCATGCACTTACTTTTACACACAATGCAAATCTGGTTCAAAGTCCACATCTTTATTAATTGAATCTCTAGAGGGAAAAGATCACTTCAGATTCAGGTAATTTCTAAAGCCTTTCTACTGACCAATAAATCTGAGCTCCTTATGACAAAAAGCAAAAGCCTTAAGTGATAAATCTTAATTCATATATTGCTCACATAAAATCACAGAAAATGACCAAAAAGCTCAACAGTCACTGTGATAAGTTCATGATCTACAAAAAGATTTGACATATTTTCTTACATAGTGAGTCATATATCTATATCTTGTTGCTTTTTCAGCGAACTCGAGTGGATTTTCTACTGGACGACATTTCTTTTTGGTCTACGAGGGAGGGTACTTCAAAAAGTTCTCGGCCTCAACCAGAAACAAGGGCTGTAACTCAAGGGGCATAACTATAGTATAGTATAGTATAGTATAGTATAGACTATAAAGCCTTACATCACTGTCCACAAAAACTCAAATGAAAGAAACAATCAAAGAAGGAAGTAGAGGAAAGACATTTTCAAGCTGGCATGCTGTTGCTCCAGGACAATGCGCCCATCCACACAGCACAGGTGGCAGTACCATGCCAGAACCAGCCAAATGTGGCTTTGAACTGTTGCCTCATGCACCTTACTCACCCGACCTGGCACCGTCTGACTTCTATCCGTTTCCCTACTCACATAGCCATTTTCAGAGTCATGACGAAGTCTCATCTCATCTCATTATCTCTAGCCGCTTTATCCTGTTCTACAGGGTCGCAGGCAAGCTGGAGCCTATCCCAGCTGACTACGGGCGAAAGGCGGGGTACACCCTGGACAAGTCGCCAGGTCATCACAGGGCTGACACATAGACACAGACAACCATTCACACTCACATTCACACCTACGCTCAATTTAGAGTCACCAGTTAACCTAACCTGCATGTCTTTGGACTGTGGGGGAAACCGGAGCACCCCCACGTGGACAACATGCAAACTCCTCATAGGAGGACCCTCGCCGGCCACGGGGCTCGAACCCGGACCTTCTTGCTGTGAGGCGACAGCGCTAACCACTACACCACCGTGCCGCCCCATGATGAAGTCATCCGTGCTATTCAGGAGGATCTGGAGGCTTAAGATGTGACCTTCTTTCGCAAAGGGATAGGGAAGCTTGAACATCGGTGGACCAAGTGCATTGAAGTTAATGGAGACTATGTAGAAAAATAATGCAAGAACGAGCTTTCTTTCGTGAAGTTTTCTGGGTGAGGCCGAGAACTTTTTGAAGTACCCTTGTACATATAACTTAACCATATTTTTCCATTCAAGTAAAGAATATAAAGTATATATGTGTTATGTTTGACCATCATTGATTTAAGGCATAATTAATTACCCTTACATTTTTGTTACTTTTTTTTAGCAGCATTAACACATTATTTCAGGAGAGGCTTTGTAGGATGTTTTTATTTAAATACAGATAGAGAGAGAGAGAGAGAGAGAGAGAGAGAGAGAGAGAAAGAGAGAGAGACAGGGTTATACAACGACACAAGAGGATGAAAAACTAAATTACACTTTGCTTTCTTCACACCTTTCATTGCCTAGAGTCAGACCTTAACACTAAACTGTGAATAATAAAAAATACATTAACATTAACTGGAATGTATGATGATAGGGAAAACTAGCAGAGGGGAATGGTATGGGCTCGAGTGCAGTCGGTGTCGTTCGTTAAACGTAACCTTTGACCTGTGTGTTTCCCCCAGCCCGGCGCGGGCTGCTTTCTCCGCTGCTGAAGGTAGGCGATGAGGGGATGCCAGGTGGGCTGGAGCCAGCATAGAGCAGAGATCCGCCAATGAGCAGCAGGCCCGAGCCTCCCCAACCCAGGTAGAGCGCAGGACCGAGTTCACGCTTGTGCGGCGCCGCAACGTATGGGTTGTAGAAATCCTTGATGATAGAGTGGGCCGTCCAGCACACAGGTACGAGGTAGAGGAACCCGGCAACGGCGAAGAGTATACCAGCGATGCGAGCCAACCGTGCCTCCAAGCTCGGCTGACCCACACACTTGGTGCACTTGATGCCCAGTATGCCGAGGGCCAGTGCCAGGGTGCAGAGCAGGATGGACAGCATGGTGAGGCCACGCGCTGCCTGCATGTCACTGGGTAGTGCCAGCATACTGTCATACACTTTGCACTGGATCTCACCAGTACTCTGCACGATGCAATTCATCCACAGGCCCTCCCACGTAATCTGCGCCGTCACAATGTTGTTGCCAATGAAGGCTGTGACGCGCCACATGGGCAGCACGCACACCAGGAAGCCGCACACCCAGCCGATGATGGACATGATCAATCCCAGGAGCTGCATGCCCGTCGTCGCCATGCTGACTTTCTGTTTTGAATTTTTTTGGGTCCACGAAAAAAAAACTGCTTTGGGAAACCTTCAACTGAGACTGAAGAAGCTTTTCAACATTAGCGAGAGTCCTCAATCCTGAAATGTGGGACAAATGGACCTAAAAAAAAAGAGCAAAAAGCAATAAATTCACTCTCATAGCGGGGTGTGCTTCACTGTAAAAAAAGAATAGTTGAGAATACTTGAAATTTCAAGGCAACAGTCTGCATTAAGAATTTAATGTTTTGCCAACGATGTGCCCATGATAATCCAAACTATGATAAAACTGTTATCTTTATTAAGAATTCTTAATTAAGTCAATTTTCAATTCCTCATTCTGCCAACAGAGATTTCTCTTTTTGCTGAACAGTGGCATTCACAGTAGTACAAAAAGGCAATTGAGGTTATCAGACTTTTTTGGGGGGCTTTTTTCACCTTTATTTGGATAGGACAGTGTAGAGACAGGAAATGAGCGGGAGAGAGATCGGGAAATGACCTCGGGTTGGAATCGAACCCGGGTGCCCGGATTTATGGTATGGCGCCTTATCCACCTGAGTCACGACACCATACCCACGACGTGGGTTTTAAAAACTTTATTTCAATATTGAAGTTTTGTAATTGTGTAGAACAATGAAAAAAGGCATGTATAGTTTAATGATAAATTGTGATAACGTCGTGGCTCAGGTGGATAAGGCGCCATACCATAAATCTGGGGACCTGGGTTTGGTTCTGACCCGAGGTCATTTCCCGATCCCTCCCCGTCTCTCTCTCCCGCTCATTTCCTGTCTCTACGCTGTCCTATCCAAATAGAGGTCAAAAAAATCTAAAAAAAAAAAAGTCTGATAACCTCAATTGCCTTTTTGCACTACTGTGAATGCCACTGTTCAGCAAAAAGAGAAATCTATGTTGGCAGAATGAGGAATTGAAAATTGACTTAATTAAGAATTCTTAATAAAGATAACAGTGTTATCATAGTTTGGATTATCATGGGCACATCGTTGGCAAAACATAAAATTCTTAATGCAGACTGTTGCCTTGAAATTTCAAGTATTCTCAACTATTTTTTTTTACAGTGTTCATCTTTATCTTCATACCGAAATCCTTTCAAGACAATTCTTACCAGTCACCATTTATATTTACTCCTGTATACTGTAATGATCTATTATCCCGCTCAGAAGACCACTGGTTTCCTTTTGAGTCTCAAACTTTTCTTCTTCGCTTCAGGTCACTTCTGGCTTTCTCATTAGAGATCTACATTCCTGTAAAGCTACAGCACCTATTATTAAAAGCGCTGTACAGTATGTTTTACAATTTTTCTGTATTATCCAATTCGTATTGTATTTCTCATTTTTGCTCGACTATCTTTTCTGCGAAATTCAGAAATGATTTTTTTTTTCCTTGAGCTGTTCATCTGATAATCTCCTCTTAAGACTCACTTTGGACATAATTCTCAAATAAAGTGAATAACACTGTATGGAAAATATTCCAAAACCATGAAATGAATTCATGTCAACTTCATAGCGCATCTTAAACACCAGCAATGTCTCACGCATCATTGAAGTGACCCATCATAAATATTTAGGGGTCTGGCGTAAACAGTGAGCCGATGCCGGATTCCAGCGGGTGTGTTAGAGAATGAATCCTTTTCACGCTGATGGTGGGTGTCGAGCTACGCCTGGTAGGGCGAGTGGATTATCTCAGACAAACATGAGGAGTCTGAGGAACACAAGGAGCTTTCATGGTTTCATTCAGAGTGGGACAAGGAGAGTAGCGTCTGTTCGTGCCTCAATGTTTCCTCGATGTTCAAGATGTTTTTTTTTTTTTTCCCACAAGAGCCACTCGTCAAGCCATGTACAATACTTTCTATCTCACATTAGGGGAGAAATTAAATACAGCATGAACACTTGACATGCAGCTCAGCAGTTCTCCTCAGTGTAAATATAGACTGATTTGTACAAAGAAATGTAATAACTAATGATCTCAAGTTTTGGTTGGTATTTTGATTAGAAGAAAAGGGAGGCATGTTACCTGAATCTGGCTCCTCCTCTTGTTAGGTTAAGGTGCTTCTGATGCTGAAGGTGATGGAGGTGTGATGTGATCCGCAGAGGTACAGTGTGATTCGAGCTGCACTGAAGACTGAACAGTAAGGAGCAGAGAGAGAGAGAGAGAGAGAGGGAGAGGGGCTGCCCTCTGCGATGCCAGCTTGGGTCTGTGGGACAGTGGGCAGAAGCACGCGCTTGTGTGTGCGCGTTCACTGCACTGTGTGTGTGTGTGTGTGTGTGTGTTCATGTGTCCTAGTGTGTGTCCCTCAGTGCCTGGTGGACCAACACAATGAGTTGCTGTTCTGTCGCCTTCGCACTCCTGGACCCCCTTCAACCCCACCCCTCATTCTCCACCATCCTCTTTTTCATCTCTCGCCTTCTCTGACTCCTGTTCTTATGCCTTTTCTTCTTTTCACGTTCACTTCACTACTTTTCTCTGTATGAACTCAGAGTCAAGATAATTAAACTTCCTAAAAGTGCTTCTTCGGAATGATCAGCATCTTTTGCTTCTCTGGCATTAATAATCCTCGTTTTCCTTTTTTCTTTATATAGAATGTCCTGAAGTGTTCTATTCCTCTTATACCAGCAATCTCATCTCATCTCATCTCATCTCATTATCTCTAGCCGCTTTATCCTGCTCTACAGGGTCGCAGGCAAGCTGGAGCCTATCCCAGCTGACTACGGGTGAAAGGCGGGGTACACCCTGGACAAGTCGCCAGGTCATCGCAGGGCTGACACATAGACACAGACAACCATTCACACCCACATTCACACCTACGCTCAATTTAGAGTCACCAGTTAACCTAACCTGCATGTCTTTGGACTGTGGGGGAAACCTAGTCTGGTTAACACCAGACCATATCACAAGTGAAATATGGTCTGGAATCCGCCTATTGAATTTCTCGTAGGGGAGGTGTGGTTTATGATTGTCAACGGCCGTTTATTGGACGTTGCGAATGTCTATCATTTGGCGTATACGTAGCCCATGGCCAATCATGGCGGTTGTACCCGGTGACGTAGTTAGAGCGACGAAGAGGCGAAGAAGAGAAGGAAAGAGAAAGAGAAGGCAAAACAAAAATAGGAAAACAATGGCACCGAACGATTACTGCCGTTTGTGCAAGATAAATATGAGAGAAGGTGGTTTGGTTAGTTTGGTTCGTATCGCTCGCCGCCATGTTAAATGTGATCCGTAAACAGTCCCAAATAAACTACAAGCTTCCGTTTGTCGAGTAGTACGCGTCACCGTCTTTCCACCCCTCCCCACTCTCTGATTGGCTCCCTAACTCAGGCGAGCCTTTAGACCATAGTTTCCATGCTGTCTTTTCAGATCGGAACGATTGTGCAAAGCAGCATGGGATTTCCCAGGCTAGGGGAAACCGGAGCACCCGGAGGAAACCCACACGGACACAGGGAGAACATGCAAACTCCACACAGAAAGGCCCTCACCGGCCACGGGGCTCGAACCCGGACCTTCTTGCTGTGAGGCGACAGCACTAACCACTACACCACCGTGCCGCCCATACCAGCAATGATTTTCATTTTTATTTCTTAAAAAATGACACATTGTACTTTTTATCCATTTATAGATATAGTTGTGGCTGGCTGCTTTATGTCCCAGGGCTCCTCATGACTGTGTTACCTTCTGGCTCTCCCTTTTAGTTATGCTGTCATAGTTTGTCTTGCTTGCGCTCAGTGCAAAATGTATACTGTTTGTAATCATTAGGTGACACTGGACATACCTAACAACCTCTGCTGTCCCTCCCGTCTCTTCCCTCTGTCTCTCTCTCTCTCTGTCGAGTTACATGTCAATCCTGAGACACCAGTGATGCTGACCTCTTCTGCTCTCCGGATCTGCCTGATCCATCCTGATGCCCTACTTCTTGCTGGAGTCTCATCACTTCGCTCCTGTGGAGGACGGCCCCATAAGGACAGTCGAAAGTCGCACTTGGAAGACGCTCTGGACACTTACAGTAATGCATGTATGGCTGAGGACTACAATCGACTTGCTAACTTTAGGACTGCAGTTGCCATGAACAGTTTTGCACTCAAGTCTCCATCAACGAACAGTCGATAACTTCAACAAAACAGACTTCATGCTAAAACTATCATGATTTTCCTGGTTACACAGTTGTAACTTGTGACTACTGTATATAGGACACAGTTATAGAAGCAAATGATTATAATCATGCTATCTGTTATCACCCAAATGAGGATGGGTTCCCTTTTGAGTCTGGTTCTTCTCAAGGTTTCTTCCTCCTGTCGTCTGAGGGAGTTTTTCCTTGCCACTGTCACCACAGGCTTGCTCATTGGGGATAAATTAGGGATAAAATTAGCTCATGTTTACTCAACCGTTTCCGGTTGAGAGTACGTCGTGCGCGTTCTGGCTGCCGCTTCTCACCGGAGCTTTTTTGTTTTTTTAATTTCTTTTTCTATTTTTTTTTCTGTGTGTTTGTGTAGTTTGATGTTTGTTTGAGTGTTTTTTCCACCGGTTGTGGGGTAGCTCCGGACCTAGTTTTGGGTGTCGGTTCCCTCCAGGCCTTGGTTCGCCGTGGGTGATGCCTGCGCTCCCAGGTGTGGACTGCATTGAGCTCGTTGCTCATTTTACTTCATGGTTGTCCAGCGCTCTGCGCTAACGCTTGGCGTGATGTTCCAAGCGATGTTGCTCGGTGGTGTCGCGGCGGCTGTGCAGGCGGTTTGGGACACACCAGTGCTCTGCGTGGCGGAGCTTCTCTGCTTGCTTTGTGGATCCATGGCGTGGTGTTCGAGTGATGTTGCTGACGGCGGCGGTGCTGGAGATGTGGGACTTGTTTTCGTGCGCCTTTTGGTGGGACTGTGGCTGCTACACCACGGGAATTACATCCTGACCCCTACTTGGTGGACTTTTTATTTTTTATTATATATATATATATTTTTTTCTTTCTTTGTCTACTATTTATCTGTTGCTGTATCTGTGTGTGTGTGTGTGTGTGTGTGTGTGTTTGAACTTCCTGTGAAGCGTCTTTGAATACCATGAAAAGCGCTATATAAAACAGATGTATTCTTCTTATTATTATGTTTAAAGTCTTTAATTCCTGCTAAAGCTGCTTTGCGACAATGTCTATTGTTAAAAGCGCTATACAAATAAACTGATGTGACTTGAGTTCCTGGTTTCAGTTATGTTATAGCAGCTATAAACAGTCGTTCCCTCACCAGCCTCTCTTCTATTCCTCTCTTTTGAAGTTAATAAGACTATAGACCATGCTACTGAGAAACTGCAAAGCATAAAGTCCTCTGTCTTGAAGATACTGGAAAAGTTGTAGCTTTACCTCTGAGTGTTACAAAGCACTGGCACTGGCAACTCACTATATTGACAATTACGCACATTTTGTAACCTGTTTATTATGTGAAACGTCCACCAAACAAGTGGCTTTCTATGTTATTCTTATAGAAACAATAATAGAAAAAGAGTACATTAACTGAGGTTAAACCTGTGATTATAGCTTGTACTAAAATCCAAGCTGTTGTTACAGAAAACTCAATCGAAAGCTTCCAATCAATCAGAATCGAGATCTGTGCATACTGAGTAAATAAGATCATTTAGTTCTGTTAAAGCGTACAATGTATGTATTTAATGATAAAAATACCAACAACATAAATCAAAGTACAACCATTAATGAACACAAAATAACAAAATAAATTAGACCTCAAATTAAATGGATTGTGTCTTTTACTTCAGGCAGGATTCTTCAGAGCTCATTAGAGGTTTAACGGCAATCTTCTGAACACGAAGAGCAAAAAGAAAAACACAGCCTGCTTTAGATGGTGCAGCAATTAGTGGCGATGATGAGCGGCGCAGCGTTTCTGCCTCCATGCAGTCGTCCGGGGTTAAAAATAGGATAAAGTCTTTCGGTAAACTTGTCTGTAAACGTGTGGATATGAATCCCTGACTCAGAACAGAAGAAGGACACATGTCCCTCATCATAGTCCAGATAAATGGCCACCATTCTGGGTTTGGAGGTGAGAGACAGACAGGTTGGTGGCAGCGTGTTGGCCATGTACTGATTTCCATTCCTCAGGCTGAGTGTCCAGAAGCCGTTTGCAGGACTGATGGTAAATTTCCCCTTCCTGTTAACAGAGTGCTTGGCCACACCGAGGTCCCAGTCTATTTTGTCTCCGACTTCCACTTCCCAGTAGTGTCTACCTGAGAGCAAAGCTTCCTTAGTCATCACATTGGTAACACGGTCGAACCTTTTGGGATTTTCGGGGACTTCCTGCTCCTTGGCCGTGTGTCTGACCTGCTTCCTGTCATCCGAGATGGCGAGGTGATTGTGAGCCGTGCGAGGGTTCAGTCTGATCTCCACTGTGAGAAAGAGACACAATCAGCGTTCCAGCGTAACCACCACACAAGACTTTAATTATCAGAGACAATTATCAGACACAAACATACCCATGTATAACTGCAGCCTCTTCAGTTCTGTGAAATCAAACATAGCACATTCAGTTCATTTGCAATCCATCCTCCAGCTTTCCCGTTTTTATTTTTATTCCTTAAAGTGCATATCCTGGACCAATTTCGTGGTTTTTTTATATGAAAGAATGTCCCTTTACACACTCATCCAGAAGGGTAATGTTGCACAAGGCCATCTGTCTACAGCAGAAAAAAATAAAATCACAAAACGCGTCTGGAAAAATCCCAACGGAGTCTGGAGCCAGATTCGTGACGTCACCTGCGGAAGCGCCAGCAGGCTGCGAGAGCTTGCACGGTTTCAGTGCACAGCCTGTGTAGACCAAGTTTAGCAGCTAGCGATTTTGCATTGAAATATGGAATTGTCACCTGAGCGCAATGTTACTTCACCTTTGGATGAAGAATATAATGAGATGTCAGAATTGGGGCTTCATCTGTTTGGATATGATGATGATTCAAGTAGTGAAGACGACGGAGACAACACCAGGGATGTAAATAATACGGTCGTTTTCTCATAAACAAACCAGCGCTGACGTAGGATTCAGAAGGAGGCGTCCCGCACGTGACGTCATGAAAATCAATGTTTGCCGGGAAATCCAAATGCCAAGTTTTTTCAGAGGCGGACCAATTCGCCTCAAATGTCTTGATTTCAACTGAATTTTTCTGGTATTGCGCAAGGTAAAAAAATTGCACAAAATGCAAAATGTGACAGATATTTGACCAACATTTAATATAAAATAGGAGAATTACATTAATCTTGCTCCTGAATTTACCCGTGATATGCACTTTAATCCCCCCATGTGAACTAAATGTGATGCTGTATAAACTAAATAAAAACAGAATGCGATGATTTGCAAATCATGGTAACCCTATATTTCACTGAAAATAGTACAAAGACAACATATCAAATGTTGAAACCAAGAAATTTTATTGTTTTTTTTTAAAAAATATATGCTAATTTTGAATTTGATGTCAGCAACATGTTTCAAAAAAGTTGGGACAGGGGCATGTTTACCACTGTGTTGCATCACCTCTACTTTTAACAACACTCGGTAAACGTTTGGGAACTGAGGAGACCAGTTGCTGTAGTTTTGAAAGAGAAATGTTGTCCCATTCTTGCCTGATATACAATTTCCAGTTGCTCAACAATTCGGGGTCTCCTATGTCGTATTTTCGCTTCATAATGCACCAAATGTTTTAAATGGGAGACAGGTCTGGACTGTAGGCAGGCCAGTTTAGCACCTGGACTCTTACTACAGAGCCATGCAATTTTATTATGTACAGAAAGTGGTTTTACATTGTCTTGCTGAAAGAAAGAAGGCCTTCCCTGAAAACGATTTTGTCTGGATGGCAGCATATTGCTCTGAAACGTGTATATATCATTCAGCATTAATGGTGCCTTCCCAGATGTACAAGCAACCCATGTCATGTGCACTAATGCACCCTCATACCATCACAGATGCTGGCTTTTAAACTGTGCACTGATAACAAGCCGGATGGTCCCTGTCCTCTTTAGCCTGGAGGACGTGGTGTCCATGATTGCTAAAAAGAATTTCTACTTTTGATTCGTCAGACCTCGGAACAGTTTTCCACTTCACCTCAGTCCATTGTAAAAGAGCTTGGGCCCAGAGAAGGGGGTGGTGTTTCTGGATATTGTTTATATCTGGTTTTAACTTGCATTTGTGGATGCAGTAATGAACTGTTTTTTCACAGACGATGGTTTTCTGAAGTGTTCCTGAGCCCATACAGTGATTTCCACTACAGACACGTGTCTGCTTTTAATGCAGTATCTCCTTAGGGTCTGAAGATCACAGGCATCCAATGTCAGTTTTCAGCCTTGTCTCTTGCATACAGAGATTTCCCCAGATTCTCTGAAACTTTTCATGATATTATGTACCAAGGATGATGTGATCCCCAAATTCTTTGCAGTTTGCCATTGAGGAACATTATTCTTAAATTGTTGCACTGTTTGTCTTTCACAGAGTGGTGAACCCCTCCCCATCTTTACTTCTGAGAGACTCCACCTCTCTGGGGTGCTCTTTTATACTCAGTCATATTACCCAATAATCAACTTTTTTCAGTCTTTTGATGTCCCTGTCCCAACTTTTTTGAAACATGTTGCTGGCTTTAAATTGAAAATGAGCAAATATTTTTGAAAAAATAATAACATTTCTCAGTTTCAACATCTGACATATTGTCTTTGTACTATTTTCAGTGAAACACTGTATAGGGTTTCCATCATTTGTAAATAATCACATTCTGTTTTTATTTACAGTTTACACAGTTTAGCGTCCCAACTTTTTTGGAAACAAGGTGGTGATTAAACACATTTCATGTAATACAAACCTGCTTTAGAGAGTTTGTTAGCCTCTGTCCTGACAGTGTTGATGAACTCAGTCACAGCTTTCCTGGTGAATCCCACACATGGGTCTGTCTCTACTGTAACCTTTGACCAGTCCTTCATCTCTCTGGGTAAATTCATGAAACTCTACCAATATGAAAAGAAGAATATTCAATATTGTTATTGAATAAAGAAAATGAGCAATACTATGAATATTTTATTAATGTACAGATTCACTTATTCTTAATTATCACTTTTTTGTCACCAACATCCTGTTATGTTGAAACATTATAGATGAATTTCCTGTTTTCTGATGGGCACAAAATAGCTATAAATCACGTCAAAATAAATTGTTGGCTAAGGTTCTTTTTTTTATCAAAAACTTTTTTAGCGTTCCCCAAAAATTGTGATTGCATTTGCCAGAGTTACATTCAGAAAAATATGGGCACTTTCACACTTGCTGTTCTTTTTTTTTTTTTCAGAAAAAGTGCTGACCATAGTAGTTTTGTACCGACTAGTGGCCTAGTGGTTAGCGTGTCCACCTCTCGATCGGGAGATCGTGAGTTCTATTCATGGTCGGGTCATACCAAAGACCATCATAAAAATGGTATCTACTACCATCTGGCAAGGCACGCTGCAATACAGATGTGCATGGGGAGTTAAACTCTCATGGTTACCAGAGGACTAGCCCCCCCACTGTAACCCTAGCTATGTAATAGGCGAGAGGCTGAGGGCTATGGAAACGGAGATCGGCGCCGCCCGATGTGCCACCATACAGAGTTGGGCCTGGTTAGTACTTGAGCGGGCGAAAGGCGGGGTACACCCTGGACAAGTCGCCAGGTCATCACAGGGCTGACACATAGACACAGACAACCATTCACACTCACACCTACGGTCAATTTAGAGTCACCAGTTAACCTAACCTGCATGTCTTTGGACTGTGGGGGAAACCGGAGCACCCGGAGGAAACCCATGCGGACACAGGGAGAACATGCAAACTCCACACAGAAAGGCCTTCGCCGGCCACGGGGCTCGAACCCAGGACCTTCTTGCTGTGAGGCGACAGCGCTAACCACTACACCACCGTGCCGCCTGAGTGGGAGACTGCCTAGGAATACCAGGTACTGTAAGGCGTGGGAAGGACTTTAACTTTTAACTTTTAATAGTAGTTTTGTCCCAAAAATTTGTAGATGCCTGACCATCATACCCATATGTGCTTACTGAACATCACTTTCCAAAGTTGGTCCCCATTTGCTCTAATAATAAACTCTACTCTTCTGATAAGGACTAGATTTCCTCTAGATTTTGGGGATCATTAGTAAGGTCAGGCACTGACATTGGGTGAGGTCTGGGGTGCAGTC